>NW_027517787.1:0-39685 GCF_048772815.1 Callospermophilus lateralis
CTCTTCCACAGTCTGTGCCTAGGGCTACTTGAAGAGGAAACAAACCATAGAGACAAAACTGAGAACTCCTTTATTTTGTCAAGTTTCAGAGAGCTACTACAAACCATGCTGGATTTAGAGGTCCAAATTCATCTATCTATATAGGAGAGAACAGAGGGACACCTAAATATAAAAACTGCTACTGTTGACGAATGCTTCATCCTAGAAGAACAAAATTTTTTGAGCCAAGTGGGATTTTTGTACTGATCATTACCACCAAGTATCATCAAGTTTGGGTGAAAAAATATTTGCTGGTATTTCGGAAACTCGATATTTCTTAGAAGCTTGGCAACCCATCTCAATGAAAGTGCTTTTCCACAGTCTGTTCCTAGGGCTACTTGAAGAGGAAACAAACCACAGAGACAAAACAGGAAAATTCTTTATTTTGTCAAGTTTCAAAGAGCTACTACAAACCATACTGGATTTAGAGTTCCAAATTCATCTATCTATATAAGAGAGAACAGAGGGGAACGAAATATAAAAACTGCTACTGTAGACGAATGCTTCATCCTAGAAAAACAAAATCTGGTGAGGCAAGTGGGATTTGGGTACTGATCATTACCACCAAGTATCATCAAGATTGGGTGAAAAAATATTTGCTGGTATTTCGGAAACTCGTAATTTCTTAGAAGCTTGGCAAACCCTCTCAGTGAAAGTGCTTTTCCACAGTCTGTGCCTAGGGCTACTTGAAGAGGAAACACACCATAGAGACAAAACTGAGAACTCCTTTATTTTGTCAAGTTTCAAAGAGCTACTACAAACCATGTTGGATTTAGAGTTCCAAATTCATCTATCTATATAGGAGAGAACAGAGGGAAACCTAAATATAAAAACTGCTACTGTAGAAGAACGCTTCAACCTAGAAGAACAAAATTTGGTGAGACAAGTGGGATTTGTGTACTGATCATTACCTCCAAGTATCATCAAGTTTGGGTAAAAAAAAATTGCTTGTATTTCGGAAAGTTGTTATTTCTTAGAATCTTGGCAACCCATCTCAATGAAAGTGCTTTTCCACAGTCTGTGCCTAGGGCTACTTGAAGAGGAAACAAACCAGAGAGAAAAATCTGAGAACTCCTTTATTTTGTCAAGTTTCAAAGAGCTACTACAAACCATGTTGGATTTAGAGTTCCAAATTCATCTATCTATATAGGAGAGAACAGAGAGAAACCTAAATATAAAAATTGCTACTGTAGACAAACGCTTCAACATAGGAGAACAAAATTTGGTGAGGAAAGTGGGATTTGTGTACTGATCATTACCACCAAGTATCATCAAGATTGGGTGAAAAAATATTTGCTGGTATTTCGGAAACTCGTTCTTTCTTAGAAGCTTGGCAACCCCTCTCAATGAAAGTGTTTTTCCACAGTCTGTGCCTAGGGCTACTTGAAGAGGAAACAAACCGTAGAGACAAATCTGAGAACTCCTTTATTTTGTCAAGTTTCAAAGAGCTACTACAAACCATGTTGGATTTAGAGTTCCAAATTCATCTATCTATATATGAGAGAACAGAGGGAAACCTAAATATAAAAACTGCTACTGAAGACGAATGCTTCATACTAGAAGAACAAAATTTGGTGAGCCAAGTGGGATTTTTGTACTGATCATTACCACTAAGTATCATCAAGTTTAATTGAAAAAATATTTTCTGGTATTTCGGAAACTCGATATTTCTTAGAAGCTTGGCAAACCCTCTCAGGGAAAGTGCTTTTCCACAGTCTGTGCCTAGTGCTACTTGAAGAGGAAACAAAATATAAAGACAAAACTGAGAACTCCTTTATTTTGTCAAGTTTCAAAGAGCTACTACAAAGCATGTTGGATTTAGAGTTCCAAATTCATCTATCTATATAGGAGAGAACAAAGAAAAACCTAAATATACAAACTGCTACTGTAGAGGAACGTTTCAACCTAGAAGAAGAAAATTTGGTGAGCCAAGTGGGATTTGTGTACTGATCATTATCACCAAGTACCATCAAGATTGGGTGAAAAAATATTTGCTGGTATTTCGGACACTCGTAATTTCTTAGAAGCTTGGCAACCCATCTCAATGAAAGTGCTCTTCCACAGTCTGTGCCTAGGGCTACTTGAAGAGGAAACAAACCATAGAGACAAAACTGAGAACTCCTTTATTTTGTCAAGTTTCAGAGAGCTACTAAAAACCATGCTGGATATAGAGTTCCAAATTCATCTATCTATATAGGAGAGAACAGAGGGACACCTAAATATAAAAACTGCTACTGTTGATGAATGCTTCATTCTAGAAGAACAAAATTTGTTGAGCCAAGTTGGATTTTTGTACCGATCATTACCACCAAGTATCATCACGTTTGGGTGAAAAAATATTTGCTGGTATTTCGGAAACTCGATATTTCTTAGAAGCTTGGCAACCCATCTCAATGAAAGTGCTTTTCCACAGTCTGTTCCTAGGGCTACTTGAAGAGGAAACAAACCACAGAGACAAAACAGGGAAATTCTTTATTTTGTCAAGTTTCAAAGGGCTACTACAAACCATACTGGATTTAGAGTTCCAAATTCATCTATCTATATAGGAGAGAACAGAGGGGAACGAAATATAAAAACTGCTACTGTAGACGAATGCTTCATCCTAGAAGAACAAAATTTGCTGAGGCAAGTGAAATTTGGGTACTGATCATTACCACCAAGTATCATCAAGATTGGGTGATAAAATATTTGCTGGTATTTCGGAAACTCGTAATTTCTTAGAAGCTTGGCAAACCCTCTCAGAGAAAGTGCTTTTCCACAGTCTTTGCCTAGGGCTAATTGAAGATTAAACACACCATAGAGACAAAACTGAGAACTCCTTTATTTTGTCAAGTTTCAAAGAGCTACTACAAACCATGTTGGATTTAGAGTTCCAAATTCATCTATCTATATAGGAGAGAACAGAGGGAAACCTAAATATAAAAACTGCTACTGTAGAAGAACGCTTCAACCTAGAAGAACAAAATTTGGTGAGACAAGTGGGATTTTTTTACTGATCATTACCACCAAGTATCATCAAGTTTGGGTAAAAAAAAAAATTGCTTCTATTTCGGAAACTCGTTATTTCTTAGAACCTTGGCAACCCATCTCAATGAAAGTGCTTTTCCACAGTCTGTGCCTAGGGCTACTTAAAGAGGAAACAAACCATAGAGACAAATCTGAGAACTCCTTTATTTTGTCAAGTTTCAAATAGCTACTACAAACCATGTTGGATTTAGAGTTCCAAATTCATCTATCTATATAGGAGAGAACAGAGGGAAACCTAAATATAAAAACTGCTACTGAAGACGAATGCTTCATACTAGAAGAACAAAATTTGGTGAGCCAAGTGGGATTTTTGTACTGATCATTACCACTAAGTATCATCAAGTTTAATTGAAAAAATATTTTCTGGTATTTCGGAAACTCGATATTTGTTAGAAGCTTGGCAAACCCTCTCAGTGAAAGTGCTTTTCCACAGTCTGTGCCTAGTGCTACTTGAAGAGGAAACAAAATATAAAGACAAAACTGAGAACTCCTTTATTTTGTCAAATTTCAAAGAGCTACTACAAAGCATGTTGGATTTAGAGTTCCAAATTCATCTAACTATATAGGAGAGAACAAAGAGAAACCTAAATATACAAACTGCTACTGTAGACGAACATTTCAACCTAGAAGAAGAAAATTTGGTGAGCCAAGTGGGATTTGTGTACTGATCATTACCACCAAGTATCATCAAGATTGGGTTAAAAAATATTTGCTGGTATTTCGGAAACTTCTTATTTCTTATAAGCTTGGCAACCCATCTCAATGAAAGTGCTTTCCACCGTCTGTGACTAGGGCTACTTGAAGAGTAAACAAACCATAGAGACAAAACTGAGAACTCCTTTATTTTGTCAAGTTTCATAGAGCTACTACAAACCATGTTGGATTTAGAGTTTCAAATTTATCTATCTATATAGGAGAGAACAGAGGGAAACCTAAATATAAAAACTGCTACTGTAGACGAACACTTCAACCTAGAAAAACAAAATTTGGTGAGCCAAGTGGGATTTGTGTACTGATCATTACCACCAAGTACCATCAAGATTGGGTGAAAAAATATTTGCTGGTATTTTTGACACTTGTAATTTCTTAGAAGCTTGGCAACCCCTCTCAATGAAAGTGCTCTTCCACAGTCTGTGCCTAGGGCTACTTGAAGAGGAAACAAACCATAGAGACAAAACTGAGAACTCCTTTATTTTGTCAAGTTTCAGAGAGCTACTACAAACCATGCTGGATTTAGAGTTCCAAATTCATCTATCTATATAGGAGAGAACAGAGGGACACCTAAATATAAAAACTGCTACTGTTGATGAATGCTTCATCCTAGAAGAACAAAATTTGTTGAGCCAAGTGGGATTTCTGTACCGATCATTACCACCAAGTATCATCAAGTTTGGGTGAAAAAATATTTGCTGGTATTTCGGAAACTCGATATTTCTTAGAAGCTTGGCAACCCATCTCAATGAAATTGCTTTTCCACAGTCTGTTCCTAGGGCTACTTGAAGAGGAAACAAACCACAGAGACAAAACAGGGAAATTCTTTATTTTGTCAAGTTTCAAAGAGCTACTACAAACCATACTGGATTTAGAGTTCCAAATTCATCTATCTATATAGGAGAGAACAGAGGGGAACGAAATATAAAAACTGCTACTGTAGACGAATGCTTCATCCTAGAAGAACAAAATTTGCTGAGGCAAGTGGGATTAAGGTACTGATCATTACCACCAAGTATCATCAAGATTGGGTGAAAAAATATTTGCTGGTATTTCGGAAACTCGTAATTTCTTAGAAGCTTGGCAAACCCTCTCAGAGAAAGTGCTTTTCCACAGTCTGTGCCTAGGGCTAATTGAAGAGGAAACACACCATAGAGACAAAACTGAGAACTCCTTTATTTTGTCAAGTTTCAAAGAGCTACTACAAACCATGTTGGATTTAGAGTTCCAAATTCATCTATCTATATAGGAGAGAACAGTGGGAAACCTAAATATAAAAACTGCTACTGTCGAAGAACGCTTGAACCTAGAAGAACAAAATTTGGTGAGCCAAGTGGGATTTGTGTACTGATCATTACCACCAAGTATTATCAAGATTGGGTGAAAAAATATTGGCTGGTATTTCGGAAACTCGTTATTTCGTAGAAGCTTGGCAACCCCTCTCAATGAAAGTGCTTTCCACAGTCTGTGCCTAGGGCTACTTGAAGAAGAAACAAACCATAGAGACAAAACTGAGAACTCCTTTATTTTGTCAAGTTTAAAAGAGCTACTACAAACCATGTTGAATTTAGAGTTCCAAATTCATCTATCTATATAGGAGAGAACAGAGGGAAAACTAAATATAAAAACTGCTACTGTAGACGAAAGCTTTAACCTAGAAGAACAAAATTTGGTGAGCCAAGTGGGATTTGTGTACTGATCGTTACCACCAAGTATCATCAAGATTGGGTGAAAAAATATTTGCTGGTATTTCGGAAACTCGTTATTTCTTAGAAGATTGGCAACCAATCTCAATGAAAGTGCTTTTCCACAGTCTGTGCCTAGGGCTACTTGAACAGGAAACAAACCATAGAGACAAAACTGAGAACTCCTTTACTTTTTCAAGTTTCAAAGAGCTACTACAAACCATGTTGGATTTAGAGTTCCAAATTCATCTATCTATATAGGAGAGAACAGAGGGAAACCTAAATATAAAAACTGCTACTGTAGAAGAACGCTTCAACCTAGAGGAACAAAATTTGGTGAGCCAAGTGGGATTTGTGTACTGATCATTACCACCATGTATCATCTAGATTGGGTGAAAAAATATTTGCTGGTATTTCGGAAACTCGTAATTTCTTAGAAGCTTGGCAACCCCTCTCAATGAAAGTGCTTTTCCACAGTCTGTGCGTTGGGCTACTTGAAGAGGAAACAAACCATAGAGACAAAACTGAGAACTCCTTTATTTTGTCAAGTTTCAAAGAGCTACTACAAACTATGTTGGATTTAGAGTTCCAAATTCATCTATCTATATATGAGAGAACAGAGGGAAACCTAAATATACAAACTGCTATTGTAGACGAATGTTTCAACCTAGAAGAACAAAATTTGGTGAGCCAAGTATGATTTGTGTACTGATCATTACCACCAAGTATCATCAAGATTGGGTTAAAAAATATTTGCTGGTATTTCGGAAACTTGTTATTTCTTATAAACTTGACAACCCATCTCAATGAAAGTGCTTTCCACCGTCTGTGACTAGGGCTACTTGAGGAGTAAACAAACCATAGAGACAAAAGTGAGAACTCCTTCATTTTGTCAAGTTTCAAAGAGCTACTACAAACCATGTTGAATTTAGAGTTCCATATTCATCTATCTATATAGGAGAGAAAAGAGGGAAACCTAAATATAAAAACTGCTACTGTAGACGAAAGCTTCAAACTAGAAGAACAAAATTTCGTGAGCCAAGTGGGATTTGTGTACTGATCATTACCACCAAGTATCATCAAGATTGGGTGAAAAAATATTTGTTGGTATTTCGGAAACTCGTTATTTCTTAGAAGATTGGCAACCAATCTCAATGAAAGTGCTTTTCCACAGTCTGTGCCTAGGGCTACTTGAACAGGAAACAAACCATAGAGACAAGTCTGAGAACTCCTTTATTTTGTCAAGTTTCAAAGAGCTACTACAAACCATGTTGGATTTAGAGTTCCAAATTCATCTATTTATATAGGAGAGAACAGAGTGAAACCTAAATATAAAAACTGCTACTGTCGACGAACGCTTCAACCTAGAAGAACAAAATTTGGTGAGCCAAGTGGGATTTGAGTACTGATCATTACCACCAAGTATCATCAAGTTTGGGTGAAAAAATATTTGCTGGTATTTCGGAAACTCGTTATTTCTTAGAAGCTTGGCAACGCCTCTCAATGAAAGTGCTTTCCAGAGTCTGTGCCTAGGGCTACATTAAGAGGAAACAAACCATAGAGACAAAACTTAGAACTCCTTTATATTGTCAAGTTTGAAAGAGCTACTACAAACCATGTTAAATTTAGAGTTCCAAATTCATCTATCTATATAGGAGAGAACAGAGGGAAACCTAAATATAAAAAATGCTACTGTAGACGAAAGCTTCAACCTAGAAGAACAAAATTTGGTGAGCCAAGTGGGATTTGTGTACTGATCATTACCACCAAGTATCATCAAGTTTGGGTGAAAAAATATTTGCTGGTATTTCGGAAACTCGATATTTCTTAGAAGCTAAGCAACCCATCTCAATGAAAGTGCTTTTCCACTGTCTGTTCCTAGGGCTACTTGAAGAGGAAACAAACCATAGAGACAAAACAGGGAAGTTCTTTATTTTGTCAAGTTTCAAAGAGCTACTACAAACCATGCTGGATTTAGAGTTCCAAATTCATCTATCTATATAGGAGAGAAGAGAGGGGAACGAAATATAAAAACTGCTACTGTAGACGAATGCTTCATTCTAGAAGAACAAAATTTGGTGAGCCAAGTGGGATTTGGGTGCTGATCATTACCATCAAGTATCATCAAGATTGGGTGAAAAAATATTTGCTGGTATTTCGGAAACTCGTAATTTCTTAGAAGCTTGGCAAACCCTCTAAGTGAAAGTACTTTTCCACAGTCTGTGCCTCGGGCTACTTGAACAGGAAACAAACCATAGAGACAAAACTGAGAACTCCTTTACTTTTTCAAGTTTCAAAGAGCTACTACAAACCATGTTGGATTTAGAGTTCCAAATTCATCTATCTATATAGGAGAGAACAGAGGGAAACCTAAATATAAAAACTGCTACTGTAGAAGAACGCTTCAACCTAGAGGAACAAAATTTGGTGAGCCAAGTGGGATTTGTGTACTGATCATTACCACCATGTATCATCTAGATTGGGTGAAAAAATATTTGCTGGTATTTCGGAAACTCGTAATTTCTTAGAAGCTTGGCAACCCCTCTCAATGAAAGTGCTTTTCCACAGTCTGTGCCTTGGGCTACTTGAAGAGGAAACAAACCATAGAGACAAAACTGAGAACTCCTTTATTTTGTCAAGTTTCAAAGAGCTACTACAACCTATGTTGGATTTAGAGTTCCAAATTCATCTATCTATATATGAGAGAACAGAGGGAAACCTAAATATACAAACTGCTATTGTAGACGAATGTTTCAACCTAGAAGAACAAAATTTGGTGAGCCAAGTATGATTTGTGTACTGATCATTACCACCAAGTATCATCAAGATTGGGTTAAAAAATATTTGCTGGTATTTCGGAAACTTGTTATTTCTTATAAACTTGACAACCCATCTCAATGAAAGTGCTTTCCACCGTCTGTGACTAGGGCTACTTGAGGAGTAAACAAACCATAGAGACAAAAGTGAGAACTCCTTCATTTTGTCAAGTTTCAAAGAGCTACTAAAAACCATGTTGAATTTAGACTTCCAAATTCATCTATCTATATAGGAGAGAAAAGAGGGAAACCTAAATATAAAAACTGCTACTGTAGACGAAAGCTTCAAACTAGAAGAACAAAATTTCGTGAGCCAAGTGGGATTTGTGTACTGATCATTACCACCAAGAATCATCAAGATTGGGTGAAAAAATATTTGTTGGTATTTCGGAAACTCGTTATTTCTTAGAAGATTGGCAACCAATCTCAATGAAAGTGCTTTTCCACAGTCTGTGCCTAGGGCTACTTGAACAGGAAACAAACCATAGAGACAAATCTGAGAACTCCTTTATTTTGTCAATTTTCAAAGAGCTACTACAAACCATGTTGGATTTAGAGTTCCAAATTCATCTATTTATATAGGAGAGAACAGAGTGAAACCTAAATATAAAAACTGCTACTGTCGACGAACGCTTCAACCTAGAAGAACAAAATTTGGTGAGCCAAGTGGGATTTGAGTACTGATCATTACCACCAAGTATCATCAAGATTGGGTGAAAAAATATTTGCTGGTATTTCGGAAACTCGTTATTTCTTAGAAGCTTGGCAACGCCTCTCAATGAAAGTGCTTTCCAGAGTCTGTGCCTAGGGCTACATTAAGAGGAAACAAACCATAGAGACAAAACTTAGAACTCCTTTATATTGTCAAGTTTGAAAGAGCTACTACAAACCATGTTGAATTTAGAGTTCCAAATTCATCTATCTATATAGGAGAGAACAGAGCGAAACCTAAATATAAAAAATGCTACTGTAGACGAATGCTTCAACCTAGAAGAACAAAATTTGGTGAGCCAAGTGGGATTTGTGTACTGATCATTACCCCCAAGTATCATCAAGTTTGGGTGAAAAAATATTTGCTGGTATTTCGGAAACTCGATATTTCTTAGAATCTAAGCAACCCATCTCAATGAAAGTGCTTTTCCACTGTCTGTTCCTAGGGCTACTTGAAGAGGAAACAAACCATAGAGACAAAACAGGGAAGTTATTTATTTTGTCAAGTTTCAAAGAGCTACTACAAACCATGCTGGATTTAGAGTTCCAAATTCATCTATCTATATAGGAGAGAAGAGAGGGGAACGAAATATAAAAACTGCTACTGTAGACGAATGCTTCATTCTAGAAGAACAAAATTTGGTGAGCCAAGTGGGATTTGGGTACTGATCATTACCATCAAGTATCATCAAGATTGGGTGAAAAAATATTTGCTGGTATTTCGGAAACTCGTAATTTCTTAGAAGCTTGGCAAACTCTCTAAGTGAAAGTGCTTTTCCACAGTCTGTGCCTCGGGCTACTTGAACAGGAAACAAACCATAGAGACAAAACTGAGAACTCCTTTACTTTTTCAAGTTTCAAAGAGCTACTACAAACCATGTTGGATTTAGTGTTCCAAATTCATCTATCTATATATGAGAGAACAGAGGGAAACCTAATTATACAAACTGATATTGTAGACGAACGTTTCAACCTAGAAGAACAAAATTTGGTGAGCCAAGTATGATTTGTGTACTGATCATTACCACCAAGTATCATCAAGATTGGGTTAAAAAATATTTGCTGGTATTTCGGAAACTTGTTATTTCTTATAAACTTGACAACCCATCTCAATGAAAGTGCTTTCCACCGTCTGTGACTAGGGCTACTTGAGGAGTAAACAAACCATAGAGACAAAAGTGAGAACTCCTTCATTTTGTCAAGTTTCAAAGAGCTACTACAAACCATGTTGAATTTAGAGTTCCAAATTCATCTATCTATATAGGAGAGAAAAGAGGGAAACCTAAATGTAAAAACTGCTACTGTCGACGAACGCTTCAACCTAGAAGAACAAAATTTGGTGAGCCAAGTGGGACTTGTGTACTGATCATTACCACCAAGTATTATCAAGATTGGGTGAAAAAATATTTGCTGGTATTTCGGAAACTCGTTATTTCTTAGAAGCTTGGCAACCCCTCTCAATGAAAGTGCTTTCCACAGTCTGTGAATAGAGCTACTTTAAGAGGAAACAAACCATAGAGACAAAACTGAGAACTCCTTTATTTTGTCAAGTTTAAAAGAGCTACTACAAACCATGTTGAATTTAGAGTTCCAAATTCATCTATCTATATAGGAGAGAACAGAGGGAAACCTAAATATAAAAACTGCTACTGTAGACGAATGCTTCATCCTAGAACAACAAAATTTGTTGAGCCAAGTAGGACTTGGGTACTGATCATTACCACCAAGTATCATCAAGATTGGGTGAAAAAATATTTGCTGGTATTTCGGAAACTCGTAATTTCTTAGAAGCTTGGCAAACCATCTCAATGAAACTGCTTTTTCACAGTCTCTTCCTAGGGCTACTTGAAAAGGAAACAAACCATAGAGACAAAACAGAGAAGTTCTTTATTTTGTCAAGTTTCAAAGAGCTACTACAAACCATGTTTGGATTTAGAGTTCCAATTTCATCTATCTATATAGGTGAGAACAGAGGGAAACCTAAATATAAAAACTGCTACTGTAGAAGAACGCTTCAACGTAGAAGAACAAAATTTGGTGAGCCAAGTGGGATTTGTGTACTGATCATTACCACCATGTATCATCAAGATTGGGTGAAAAAATATTTGCTGGTATTTCGGAAACTCGTTATTTCTTAGAAGCTTGGCAACCCCTCTCAATGAAAGTGCTCTTCCACAGTCTGTGCCTAGGGCTACTTGAAGAGGAAACAAACCATAGAGACAAAACTGAGAACTCCTTTATTTTGTCAAGTTTCAGAGAGCTACTACAAACCATGCTGGATTTAGAGGTCCAAATTCATTTATCTATATAGGAGAGAACAGAGGGACACCTAAATATAAAAACTGCTACTGTTGACGAATGCTTCATCATAGAAGAACAAAATTTTTTGAGCCAAGTGGGATTTTTGTACTGATCATTACCACCAAGTATCATCAAGTTTGGGTGAAAAAATATTTGCTGGTATTTCGGAAACTCGATATTTCTTAGAAGCTTGGCAACCCATCTCAATGAAAGTGCTTTTCCACAGTCTGTTCCTAGGGCTACTTGAAGAGGAAACAAACCACAGAGACAAAACAGGAAAATTCTTTATTTTGTCAAGTTTCAAAGAGCTACTACAAACCATACTGAATTTAGAGTTCCAAATTCATCTATCTATATAAGAGAGAACAGAGGGCAACGAAATATAAAAACTGCTACTGTAGACGAATGCTTCATCCTAGAAAAACAAAATCTGGTGAGGCAAGTGGGATTTTGGTACTGATCATTACCACCAAGTATCATCAAGATTGGGTGAAAAAATATTTGCTGGTATTTCAGAAACTCGTAATTTCTTAGAAGCTTGGCAAACCCTCTCAGTGAAAGTGCTTTTCCACAGTCTGTGCCTAGGGCTACTTGAAGAGGAAACACACCATAGAGACAAAACTGAGAACTCCTTTATTTTGTCAAGTTTCAAAGAGCTACTACAAACCATGTTGGATTTAGAGTTCCAAATTCATCTATCTATATAGGAGAGAACAGAGGGAAACCTAAATATAAAAACTGCTACTGTAGAAGAACGCTTCAACCTAGAAGAACAAAATTTGGTGAGATAAGTGGGATTTGTGTACTGATCATTACCTCCAAGTATCATCAAGTTTGGGTAAAAAAAAATTGCTTGTATTTCGGAAACTTGTTATTTCTTAGAAGCTTGGCAACCCATCTCAATGAAAGTGTTTTTCCACAGTCTGTGCCTAGGGCTACTTGAAGAGGAAACAAACCAGAGAGAAAAATCTGAGAACTCCTTTATTTTGTCAAGTTTCAAAGAGCTACTACAAACCATGTTGGATTTAGAGTTCCAAATTCATCTATCTATATAGGAGAGAACAGAGAGAAACCTAAATATAAAAATTGCTACTGTAGACGAACGCTTCAACATAGGAGAACAAAATTTCGTGAGCCAAGTGGGATTTGTGTACTGATCATTACCACCAAGTATCATCAAGATTGGGTGAAAAAATATTTGCTGGTATTTCGGAAACTCGTTCTTTCTTAGAAGCTTGGCAACCCCTCTCAATGAAAGTGTTTTTCCACAGTCTGTGCCTAGGGCTACTTGAAGAGGAAACAAACCGTAGAGACAAATCTGAGAACTCCTTTATTTTGTCAAGTTTCAAAGAGCTACTACAAACCATGTTGGATTTAGAGTTCCAAATTCATCTATCTATATATGAGAGAACAGAGGGAAACCTAAATATAAAAACTGCTACTGTAGACAAACGCTTCAACCTAGAAGAACAAAATTTGCTAAGCCAAGTGGGATTTGTGTACTGATCATTACCACCAAGTATCATCAAGATTGGGAGAAAAAATATTTCATGGTATTTCGGAAACTCGTTATTTCTTAGAAGCTTGGCAACCCCTCTCAATGAAAGTGCTTTTCCACAGTCTGTGCCTAGGGCTACTTAAAGAGGAAACAAACCATAGAGACAAAACTGAGAACTCCTTTATTTTGTCAAGTTTCAAAGAGCTACTACAAAGCATGTTGGATTTAGAGTTCCAAATTCATCTATCTATATAGGAGAGAACAAAGAAAAACCTAAATATACAAACTGCTACTGTAGAGGAACGTTTCAACCTAGAAGAAGAAAATTTGGTGAGCCAAGTGGGATTTGTGTACTGATCATTACCACCAAGTATCATCAAGATTGGGTTAAAAAATATTTGCTGGTATTTCGGAAACTTCTTATTTCTTATAAGCTTGGCAACCCATCTCAATGAAAGTGCTTTCCACCGTCTGTGACTAGGGCTACTTGAAGAGTAAACAAACCATGGAGACAAAACTGAGAACTCCTTTATTTTGTCAAGTTTCAAAGAGCTACTACAAACCATGTTGGATTTAGAGTTTCAAATTTATCTATCTATATAGGAGAGAACAGAGGGAAACCTAAATATAAAAACTGCTACTGTAGACGAACACTTCAACCTAGAAAATCAAAATTTGGTGAGCCAAGTGGGATTTGTGTACTGATCATTACCACCAAGTCCCATCAAGATTGGGTGAAAAAATATTTGCTGGTATTTCGGACACTCGTAATTTCTTAGAAGCTTGGCAACCCATCACAATGAAAGTGCTCTTCCACAGTCTGTGCCTAGGGCTACTTGAAGAGGAAACAAACCATAGAGACAAAACTGAGAACTCCTTTATTTTGTCAAGTTTCAGAGAGCTACTACAAACCATGCTGGATATAGAGTTCCAAATTCATCTATCTATATAGGAGAGAACAGAGGGACACCTAAATATAAAAACTGCTACTGTTGATGAATGCTTCATTCTAGAAGAACAAAATTTGTTTAGCCAAGTGGGATTTTTGTACCGATCATTACCACCAAGTATCATCACGTTTGTGTGAAAAAATATTTGCTGGTATTTCGGAAACTCGATATTTCTTAGAAGCTTGGCAACCCATCTCAATGAAAGTGCTTTTCCACAGTCTGTTCCTAGGGCTACTTGAAGAGGAAACAAACCACAGAGACAAAACAGGGAAATTCTTTATTTTGTCAAGTTTCAAAGAGCTACTACAAACCATACTTTATTTAGAGTTCCAAATTCATCTATCTATATAGGAGAGAACAGAGGGGAACGAAATATAAAAACTGCTACTGTAGACGAATGCTTCATCCTAGAAGAACAAAATTTGCTGAGGCAAGTGGAATTTGGGTACTGATCATTACCACCAAGTATCATCAAGATTGGGTGAAAAAATATTTGCTAGTATTTCGGAAACTCGTAATTTCTTAGAAGCTTGGCAAACCCTCTCAGAGAAAGTGCTTTTCCACAGTCTGTGCCTAGGGCTAATTGAAGAGGAAACACACCATAGACACAAAACTGAGAACTCCTTTATTTTGTCAAGTTTCAAAGAGCTACTTCAAACCATGTTGAACTTAGAGTTCCAAATTCATCTATCTATATAGGAGAGAACAGAGGGAAACCTAAATATAAAAACTGCTACTGTAGACGAAAGCTTCAAACTAGAAGAACAAAATTTCGTGAGCCAAGTGGGATTTGTGTACTGATCATTACAACAAAGTATCATCAAATTTGGGTGAAAAAATATTTGCTGGTATTTCCTAAACTCCTTATTTCTGAGAAGCTTGGCAAACCCTCTCAGAGAAAGTGCTTTCCACAGTCTGTGCCTAGGGCTAAAAGAAGAGGAAACAATCCATAGACACAAAACTGAGAACTCCTTTATTTTGTCAAGTTTCAAAGAGCTACTACAAACCATGTTGGATTTAGAGTTCCAAATTCATCTATCTATATAGGAGAGAACAGAGGGAAACCTAAATATAAAAACTGCTACTGTAGACGAACGCTTCAACCTAGAAGAAAAAAATTTGCTAAGCCAAGTGGGATTTGTGTACTGATCATTAACACCAAGTATTATCAAGATTGGGTGAAAAAATATTTGCTGGTATTTCGGAAACTCGTTATTTCTTAGAAGCTTGGCAACCCCTCTCAATGAAAGTGCTTTTCCGCAGTCTGTGCCTAGGGCTACTTGAAGAGAAAACAAACCATAGAGACAAATCTGGGAACTCCTTTATTTTGTCAAGTTTCAAATAGCTACTACAAACCATGTTGGATTTAGAGTTCCAAATTCATCTATCTATATAGGAGAGAACAGAGGGAAACCTAAATATAAAAACTGCTACTGAAGACGAATGCTTCATACTAGAAGAACAAAATTTGGTGAGCCAAGTGGGATTTTTGTACTGATCATTACCACCAAGTATCATCAAGATTGGGAGAAAAAATATTTGATGGTATTTCGGAAACTCGATATTTCTTAGAAGCTTGGCAAACCCTCTCAGTGAAAGTGCTTTTCCACAGTCTGTGCCTAGGGCTACTTGAAGAGGAAACAAACCATAGAGACAAAACTGAGAACTCCTTTATTTTGTCAAGTTTCAAATAGCTACTACAAACCATGTTGGATTTAGAGTTCCAAATTCATCTATCTATATAGGAGAGAACAGAGGGAAACCTAAATATAAAAACTGCTACTGAAGACGAATGCTTCATACTAGAAGAACAAAATTTGGTGAGCCAAGTGGGATTTGTGTGCTGATCATTACCACCAAGTATCATCAAGATTGGGTGAAAAAATCTTTGCTGGTATTTAGGAAACTTGTTATTTCTTAGAAGCTTGGAAACCCCTCTCAATGAAAGTGCTTTTCCACAGTCTGTGCCTAGGGCTAATTGAAGAGGAAACAAACCATAGAAAAAAATCTGAGAACTCCTTTATTTTGTCAAGCTTCAAAGAGCTACTAAAAACCATGTTGGATTTAGAGTTCCAAATTCATCTATCTATATAGGAGAGAACAGAGGGAAACCTAAATATAAAAACTGCTACTGTAGACGAACGTTTCAACCTAGAAGAAGAAAATTTGGTGAGACAAGTGGGATTTGTGTACTGATCATTACCACCAAGTATCATCAAGATTGGGTTAAAAAATATTTGCTGGTATTTCGGAAACTTGTTATTTCTTATAAGCTTGGCAACCCATCTCAATGAAAGTGCTTTCCACCGTCTGTGAATAGGGCTACTTGAAGAGTAAACAAACCATAGAGACAAAACTGAGAACTCCTTTATTTTGTCAAGTTTCAAAGAGCTACTACAAACCATGTTGGATTTAGAGTTTCAAATTTATCTATCTATATAGGAGAGAACAGAGGGAAACCTAAATATAAAAACTGCTACTGTAGACGAACACTTCATCCTAGAAAAACAAAATTTGGTGAGCCAAGTGGGATTTGTGTACTGATCATTACCACCAAGTACCATCAAGATTGGGTGAAGAAATATTTGCTGGTATTTCGGACACTCGTAATTTCTTAGAAGCTTGGCAACCCCTCTCAATGAAAGTGATCTTCCACAGACTGTGCCTAGGGCTACTTGAAGAGGAAACAAACCATAGAGACAAAACTGAGAACTCCTTTATTTTGTAAAGTTTCAGAGAGCTACTACAAACCATGCTGGATTTAGAGTTCCAAATTCATCTATCTCTATAGGAGAGAACAGAGGGACACCTAAATATAAAAACTGCTACTGTTGACGAATGCTTCATCCTAGAAGAACAAAATTTGTTGAGCCAAGTGGGATTTGTGTACTGATCATTAACACCAAGTATTATCAAGATTGGGTGAAAAAATATTTGCTGGTATTTCGGAAACTCGTTATTTCTTAGAAGCTTGGCAACCCCTCTCAATGAAAGTGCTTTTCCGCAGTCTGTGCCTAGGGCTACTTGAAGAGAAAACAAACCATAGAGACAAATCTGAGAACTCCTTTATTTTGTCAATTTTCAAATAGCTACTACAAACCATGTTGGATTTAGAGTTCCAAATTAATCTATCTATATAGGAGAGAACAGAGGGAAACCTAAATATAAAAACTGCTACTGAAGACGAATGCTTCATACTAGAAGAACAAAATTTGGTGAGCCAAGTGGGATTTTTGTACTGATCATTACCACCAAGTATCATCAAGATTGGGAGAAAAAATATTTGATGGTATTTAGGAAACTCGTTATTTCTTAGAAGCTTGGCAACCCATCTCAATGAAAGTGCTTTTCCACAGTCTGTGCCTAGGGCTACTTGAAGAGGAAACAAACCATAGAGACAAAACTGAGAACTCCTTTATTTTGTCAAGTTTCAAAGAGCTACTAAAAACCATGTTGGATTTAGAGTTCCAAATTCATCTATCTATATAGGAGAGAACAGAGGGAAACCTAAATATAAAAACTGCTACTGTACACGAATGCTTCATCCTAGAAGAACAAAATTTGGTGAGCCAAGTGGGATTTGTGTGCTGATCATTACCACCAAGTATCAACAAGTTTGGGTGAAAAAATATTTGCTGGTATTTCGGAAACTCGATATTTCTTAGAAGCTTGGCAACCCATCTCAATGAAAGTGTTTTTCCACAGTCTGTTCCTAGGGCTACTTGAAGAGGAAACAAACCAGAGAGACAAAACTGAGAACTCCTTGATTTTGTCAAGTTTCAAAGAGCTACTACAAACCATGTTGGATTTAGAGTTCCAAATTCATCTATCTATATAGGAGAGAACAGAGGGAAACCTAAATATAAAAACTGCTACTGTAGACGAACGTTTCAACCTAGAAGAAGAAAATTTGGTGAGACAAGTGGGATTTGTGTACTGATCATTACCACCAAGTATCATCAAGATTGGGTTAAAAAATATTTGCTGGTATTTCGGAAACTTGTTATTTCTTATAAGCTTGGCAACCCATCTCAATGAAAGTGCTTTCCACCGTCTGTGAATAGGGCTACTTGAAGAGTAAACAAACCATAGAGACAAAACTGAGAACTCCTTTATTTTATCAAGTTTCAAAGAGCTACTACAAACCATGTTGGATTTAGAGTTTCAAATTTATCTATCTATATAGGAGAGAACAGAGGGAAACCTAAATATAAAAACTGCTACTGTAGACGAACACTTCATCCTAGAAAAACAAAATTTGGTGAGCCAAGTGGGATTTGTGTACTGATCATTACCACCAAGTACCATCAAGATTGGGTGAAGAAATATTTGCTGGTATTTCGGACACTCGTAATTTCTTAGAAGCTTGGCAACCCCTCTCAATGAAAGTGATCTTCGACAGACTGTGCCTAGGGCTACTTGAAGAGGAAACAAACCATAGAGACAAAACTGAGAACTCCTTTATTTTGTAAAGTTTCAGAGAGCTACTACAAACCATGCTGGATTTAGAGTTCCAAATTCATCTATCTCTATAGGAGAGAACAGAGGGACACCTAAATATAAAAACTGCTACTGTTGACGAATGCTTCATCCTAGAAGAACAAAATTTGTTGAGCCAAGTGGGATTTTTGTACTGATCATTACCACCAAGTATCATCAAGTTTGGGTGAAAAAATATTTGCTGGTATTTCGGAAACTCGATATTTCTTAGAAGCTTGGACACCCATCTCAAGAAGAACAAAATTTGGTGAGGGGAGTGGGATTTGGGTACTGATCATTACCACCAAGTATCATCAAGATTGGGTGAAAAAATATTTGCTGGTATTTCGGAAACTCGTATTTTCTTAGAAGCTTGGCAAACCCTCTCATTGAAAGTGCTTTTCCACAGTCTGTGCCTAGGGCTATTGAACAGGAAACACACCATAGATACAAAACTGAGAACTCCTTTATTTTGTCAAGTTTCAAAGAGCTACTACAAACCATGTTGGATTTAGAGTTCCAAATTCATCTATCTATATAGGTGAGAACAGAGGGAAACCTAAATATAAAAACTGCTACTGTAGAAGAACGCTTCAACCTAGAAAACAAAATTTGGTGAGGCAAGTGGGATTTGGGTACTGATCATTACCACCAAGTATCATCAAGATTGGGTGAAAAAATATTTGCTGGTATTTCGGAAACTTGTTATTTCTTAGAAGCTTGGAAACCCCTCTCAATGAAAGTGCTTTTCCACAGTCTGTGCCTAGGGCTACTTGAAGAGGAAACAAACCATAGAAAAAAATCTGAGAACTCCTTTATTTTGTCAAGCTTCAAAGAGCTACTAAAAACCATGTTGGATTTAGAGTTCCAAATTCATCTATCTATATAGGAGAGAACAGAGGGAAACCTAAATATAAAAACTGCTACTGTACTCGAACGCTTCAACCTAGAAGATCTATATTTGGTGAGCTAAGTGGGATTTGTGTACTGATCGTTAGCAACAAGTATCATCAAGATTGGGTAAAAAAATATTTGCTGATATTTCGGAAACTCGTTCTTTCTTAGAAGCTTGACAACCCCTCTCAATGAAAGTGCTTTTCCACTGTCTGTGCCTACAGCTACATGAAGAGGAAACAAACCATAGAGACAAAACTGAGAACTCCTTTATTTTGTCAATTTCAAAGAGCTACTACAAACCATGTTGGATTTAGAGTTCCAGATTCTTCTATCTATATATGAGAAAACAGAGTGAAACCTAAATATATAAACTGCTACTGTCGACGAACGCTTCAACCTAGAAGAACAAAATTTGGTGAGCCAAGTGGGATTTGTGTATTGAACATTACCACCAAGTGTTATCAAGATTAGGTGAAAAATTATTTGCTGGTTTTTCGGAAACTCGTTATTTCGTAGAAGCTTGGCAACCATTCTCAATGAAATTGCTTTCCACAGTCTGTGCCTAGGGCTAATAGAAGAGGAAACAATAAATAGAGACAAAACTGAGAACTCCTTTATTTTGTCAAGTTTCAAAGAGCTACTACAAACCATGTTGAACTTAGAGTTCAAAATTCATGTATCTATATAGGAGAGAACAGAGGGAAACCTAAATATAAAAACTGCTACTGTAGACGAAAGCTTCAAACTAGAAGAACAAAATTTCGTGAGCCAAGTGGGATTTGTGTACTGATCATTACAACAAAGTATCATCAAATTTGGGTGAAAAAATATTTGCTGGTATTTCCTAAACTCGTTATTTCTTAGAAGCTTGGCAATCCATCTCAATGAAAGTGCTTTCCACAGTCTGTGCCTAGGGCTACTTGAAGAGGAAACAAACCATAGAGACAAATCTGAGAACTCCTTTATTTTGTCAAGTTTCAAAGAGCTACTCCAAACCATGTTGGATTTAGAGTTCCAAATTCATCTATCTATATAGGAGAGAACAGAGGGAAACTTAAACATAAAAACTGCTACTGAAGACGAATGCTTCAACCTAGAAGAACAAAATTTGGTGAGCCAAGTGGGATTTTTGTACTGATCATTACCACTAAGTATCATCAAGTTTAATTGAAAAAATATTTGCTGGTATTTCGGAAACTCGATATTTCTTAGAAGCTTGGCAAACCCTCTCAGTGAAAGTGCTTTTCCACAGTCTGTGCCTAGGGCTACTTGAAGAGGAACCAAACCATAGAGACAAAACTGAAAACTCCTTTATTTTATCAAGTTTCAAGGAGCTACTACAAAGCATGTTGGATTTAGAGTTCCAAATTCATCTATCTATATAGGAGAGAACAGAGGGAAACCTAAATATAAAAACTGCTACTGTAGACGAACGCTTCAACCTAGATGAACAAAATTTGGTAAGCCAATTGGGACTTGTGTACTGATCATTACCACCTAGTATCATCAAGATTGGGTGAAAAAATATTTGCTGGTATTTCGGAAACTCGTTATTTATTAGAAGCTTGGCAACCCCTCTCAATGAAAGTGCTTTTCCACAGTGTGTGCCTAGGGCTACTTGAAGAGGAAACAAACCATAGAGACAAAACTGAGAACTCCTTTATTTTGTCAAGTTTCAAAGAGCTACTACAAACCATGTTGGATTTAGAGTTCCAAATTCATCTATCTATATAGGAGAGAACAGAGGGAAACCTAAATATAAAAACTGCTACTGTTGACGAATGCTTCATCCTAGAAGAACAAAATTTGTTGAGCCAAGTGGGATTTTTGTACTGATCATTACCACCCAGTATCATCAAGTTTGGGTGAAAAAATATTTGCTGGTATTTCAGAAACTCGATATTTCTTAGAAGCTTGGACACCCATCTCAATGAAAGTGCTTTTCCACAGTCTGTTCCTAGGGCTACTTGAAGAGGAAACAAACCACAGAGACAAAACAGGGAAATTCTTCATTTTGTCAAGATTCAAAGAGCTACTACAAACCATACTGGATTTAGAGTTCCAAATTCATCTATCTATATAGGAGAGAACAGAGGGGAACGAATTATAAAAAACTGCTACTGTAGACGAATGCTTCATCCTAGAAGAACAAAATTTGGTGAGGGAAGTGGGATTTGGGTACTGATCATTACCACCAAGTATCATCAAGATTGGGTGAAAAAATATTTGCTGGTATTTCGGACTCGTATTTTCTTAGAAGCTAGGCAAACCCTCTCAGTGAAAGTGCTTTTACACAGTCTGTGCCTAGGGCTACTTGAAGAGGAAACAAACCAGAGGGACCAAACTGAGAACTCCTTTATTTTGTCAAGTTTCATAGAGCTACTACAAACCATGTTGGATTTAGAGTTCCAAATTCATCTATCTGTATAGGAGAGAACAGAGGGAAACCTAAATATAAAAACTGCTACTGTAGACGAACGCTTCAACCTAGAGGAACTAAATTTATCAAGCCAAGTGGGATTTGTGTACTGATCATTACCACCAAGTGTCATCAAGATTGGGTGAAAAAATATTTGCTGGTATTTCGGAAACTCGATATTTCTTAGAAGCTTGGCAACCCATCTCAATGAAAGTGTTTTTCCACAGTCTGTTCCTAGGGCTACTTGAAGAGGAAACAAACCAGAGAGACAAAACTGAGAACTCCTTGATTTTGTCAAGTTTCAAAGAGCTACTACAAACCATGTTGGATTTAGAGTTCCAAATTCATCTATCTATATAGGAGAGAACAGAGGGAAACCTAAATATAAAAACTGCTACTGTAGACGAACGTTTCAACCTAGAAGAAGAAAATTTGGTGAGACAAGTGGGATTTGTGTACTGATCATTACCACCAAGTATCATCAAGATTGGGTTAAAAATATTTGCTGGTATTTCGGAAACTTGTTATTTCTTATAAGCTTGGCAACCCATCTCAATGAAAGTGCTT
Source organism: Callospermophilus lateralis (assembly GCF_048772815.1). Taxonomy (NCBI): domain Eukaryota; kingdom Metazoa; phylum Chordata; class Mammalia; order Rodentia; family Sciuridae; genus Callospermophilus; species Callospermophilus lateralis. Next base: position 22,101 of record NW_027517787.1, read on the forward strand.
TCCACCGTCTGTGAATAGGGCTACTTGAAGAGTAAACAAACCATAGAGACAAAACTGAGAACTCTTTATTTTGTCAAGTTTCAAAGAGCTACTACAAACCATGTTGGATTTAGAGTTTCAAATTTATCTATCTATATAGGAGAGAACAGAGGGAAACCTAAATATAAAAACTGCTACGGTAGACGAACGCTTCAACCTAGAAGAACAAAATTTGGTGAGCCAAGTGGGATTTGTGTACTGATCATTACCACCAAGTACCATCAAGATTGGGTGAAGAAATATTTGCTGGTATTTCGGACACTCGTAATTTCTTAGAAGCTTGGCAACCCCTCTCAATGAAAGTGATCTTCCACAGACTGTGCCTAGGGCTAATTGAAGAGGAAACAAACCATAGAGACAAAACTGAGAACTCCTTTATTTTGTAAAGTTTCAGAGAGCTACTACAAACCATGCTGGATTTAGAGTTCCAAATTCATCTATCTCTATAGGAGAGAACAGAGGGACACCTAAATATAATAACTGCTACTGTTGACGAATGCTTCATCCTAGAAGAACAAAATTTGTTGAGCCAAGTGGGATTTTTGTACTGATCATTACCACCAAGTATCATCAAGTTTGGGTGAAAAAATATTTGCTGGTATTTCGGAAACTCGATATTTCTTAGAAGCTTGGACACCCATCTCAAGAAGAACAAAATTTGGTGAGGGGAGTGGGATTTGGGTACTGATCATTACCACCAAGTATCATCAAGATTGGTGAAAAAATATTTTCTGGTATTTCGGAAACTCGTATTTTCTTAGAAGCTTGGCAAACCCTCTCATTGAAAGTGCTTTTCCACAGTCTGTGCCTAGGGCTATTGAACAGGAAACACACCATAGATACAAAACTGAGAACTCCTTTATTTTGTCAAGTTTCAAAGAGCTACTACAAACCATGTTGGATTTAGAGTTCCAAATTCATCTATCTATATAGGTGAGAACAGAGGGAAACCTAAATATAAAAACTGCTACTGTAGAAGAACGCTTCAACCTAGAAGAACAAAATTTGGTGAGGCAAGTGGGATTTGGGTACTGATCATTACCACCAAGTATCATCAAGATTGGGTGAAAAAATATTTGCTGGTATTTCGGAAACTTGTTATTTCTTAGAAGCTTGGAAACCCCTCTCAATGAAAGTGCTTTTCCACAGTCTGTGCCTAGGGCTACTTGAAGAGGAAACAAACCATAGAAAAAAATCTGAGAACTCCTTTATTTTGTCAAGCTTCAAAGAGCTACTAAAAACCATGTTGGATTTAGAGTTCCAAATTCATCTATCTATATAGGAGAGAACAGAGGGAAACTAAATTATAAAAACTGCTACTGTACTCGAACGCTTCAACCTAGAAGATCTATATTTGGTGAGCTAAGTGGGATTTGTGTACTGATCGTTAGCAACAAGTATCATCAAGATTGGGTAAAAAATATTTGCTGATATTTCGGAAACTCGTTCTTTCTTAGAAGCTTGACAACCCCTCTCAATGAAAGTGCTTTTCCACTGTCTGTGCCTACAGCTACATGAAGAGGAAACAAACCATAGAGACAAAACTGAGAACTCCTTTATTTTGTCAATTTCAAAGAGCTACTACAAACCATGTTGGATTTAGAGTTCCAGATTCTTCTATCTATATATGAGAAAACAGAGTGAAAACTAAATATATAAACTGCTACTGTCGACGAACGCTTCAACCTAGAAGAACAAAATTTGGTGAGCCAAGTGGGATTTGTGTATTGAACATTACCACCAAGTGTTATCAAGATTAGGTGAAAAATTATTTGCTGGTTTTTCGGAAACTCGTTATTTCGTAGAAGCTTGGCAACCATTCTCAATGAAATTGCTTTCCACAGTCTGTGCCTAGGGCTAATAGAAGAGGAAACAATAAATAGAGACAAAACTGAGAACTCCTTTATTTTGTCAAGTTTCAAAGAGCTACTACAAACCATGTTGAACTTAGAGTTCAAATTCATGTATCTATATAGGAGAGAACAGAGGGAAACCTAAATATAAAAACTGCTACTGTAGACGAAAGCTTCAAACTAGAAGAACAAAATTCGTGAGCCAAGTGGGATTTGTGTACTGATCATTACAACAAAGTATCATCAAATTTGGGTGAAAAAATATTTGCTGGTATTTCCTAAACTCGTTATTTCTTAGAAGCTTGGCAATCCATCTCAATGAAAGTGCTTTCCACAGTCTGTGCCTAGGGCTACTTGAAGAGGAAACAAACCATAGAGACAAATCTGAGAACTCCTTTATTTTGTCAAGTTTCAAGAGCTACTCCAAACCATGTTGGATTTAGAGTTCCAAATTCATCTATCTATATAGAGAGAACAGAGGGAAACTTAAACATAAAAACTGCTACTGAAGACGAATGCTTCAACCTAGAAGAACAAAATTTGGTGAGCCAAGTGGGATTTTTGTACTGATCATTACCACTAAGTATCATCAAGTTTAATTGAAAAAATATTTGCTGGTATTTCGGAAACTCGATATTTCTTAGAAAGCTTGGCAAACCCTCTCAGTGAAAGTGCTTTTCCACAGTCTGTGCCTAGGGCTACTTGAAGAGGAACCAAACCATAGAGACAAAACTGAAAACTCCTTTATTTTATCAAGTTTCAAGGAGCTACTACAAAGCATGTTGGATTTAGAGTTCCAAATTCATCTATCTATATAGGAGAGAACAGAGGGAAACCTAAATATAAAAACTGCTACTGTAGACGAACGCTTCAACCTAGATGAACAAAATTTGGTAAGCCAATTGGGACTTGTGTACTGATCATTACCACCTAGTATCATCATGATTGGGTGAAAAAATATTTGCTGGTATTTCGGAAACTCGTTATTTATTAGAAGCTTGGCAACCCCTCTCAATGAAAGTGCTTTTCCACAGTGTGTGCCTAGGGCTACTTGAAGAGGAAACAAACCATAGAGACAAAACTGAGAACTCCTTTATTTTGTCAAGTTTCAAAGAGCTACTACAAACCATGTTGGATTTAGAGTTCCAAATTCAACTATCTATATAGGAGAGAACAGAGGGAAACCTAAATATAAAAACTGCTACTGTTGACGAATGCTTCATCCTAGAAGAACAAAATTTGTTGAGCCAAGTGGGATTTTTGTACTGATCATTACCACCCAGTATCATCAAGTTTGGGTGAAAAAATATTTGCTGGGTATTTCAGAAACTCGATATTTCTTAGAAGCTTGGACACCCATCTCAATGAAAGTGCTTTTCCACAGTCTGTTCCTTAGGGCCTACTTGAAGAGAACAAACCACAGAGACAAAACAGGGAAATTCTTCATTTTGTCAAGATTCAAAGAGCTACTACAAACCATACTGGATTTAGAGTTCCAAATTCATCTATCTATATAGGAGAGAACAGAGGGGAACGAATTATAAAAAACTGCTACTGTAGACGAATGCTTCATCCTAGAAGAACAAAATTTGGTGAGGGAAGTGGGATTTGGGTACTGATCATTACCACCAAGTATCATCAAGATTGGGTGAAAAAATATTTGCTGGTATTTCGGAAACTCGTATTTTCTTAGAAGCTAGGCAAACCCTCTCAGTGAAAGTGCTTTTACACAGTCTGTGCCTAGGGCTACTTGAAGAGGAAACAAACCAGAGGGACCAAACTGAGAACTCCTTTATTTTGTCAAGTTTCATAGAGCTACTACAAACCATGTTGGATTTAGAGTTCCAAATTCATCTATCTGTATAGGAGAGAACAGAGGGAAACCTAAATATAAAAACTGCTACTGTAGACGAACGCTTCAACCTAGAAGAACTAAATTTATCAAGCCAAGTGGGATTTGTGTACTGATCATTACCACCAAGTGTCATCAAGATTGGGTGAAAAAATATTTGCTGGTATTTCGGAAACTCGATATTTCTTAGAAGCTTGGCAACCCATCTCAATGAAAGTGTTTTTCCACAGTCTGTTCCTAGGGCTACTTGAAGAGGAAACAAACCAGAGAGACAAAACTGAGAACTCCTTGATTTTGTCAAGTTTCAAAGAGCTACTACAAACCATGTTGGATTTAGAGTTCCAAATTCATCTATCTATATAGGAGAGAACAGAGGGAAACCTAAATATAAAAACTGCTACTGTAGACGAACGTTTCAACCTAGAAGAAGAAAATTTGGTGAGACAAGTGGGATTTGTGTACTGATCATTACCACCAAGTATCATCAAGATTGGGTTAAAAAATATTTGCTGGTATTTCGGAAACTTGTTATTTCTTATAAGCTTGGCAACCCATCTCAATGAAAGTGCTTTCCACCGTCTGTGAATAGGGCTACTTGAAGAGTAAACAAACCATAGAGACAAAACTGAGAACTCCTTTATTTTGTCAAGTTTCAAAGAGCTACTACAAACCATGTTGGATTTAGAGTTTCAAATTTATCTATCTATATAGGAGAGAACAGAGGGAAACCTAAATATAAAAACTGCTACGGTAGACGAACGCTTCAACCTAGAAGAACAAAATTTGGTGAGCCAAGTGGGATTTGTGTACTGATCATTACCACCAAGTACCATCAAGATTGGGTGAAGAAATATTTGCTGGTATTTCGGACACTCGTAATTTCTTAGAAGCTTGGCAACCCCTCTCAATGAAAGTGATCTTCCACAGACTGTGCCTAGGGCTACTTGAAGAGGAAACAAACCATAGAGACAAAACTGAGAACTCCTTTATTTTGTAAAGTTTCAGAGAGCTACTACAAACCATGCTGGATTTAGAGTTCCAAATTCATCTATCTCTATAGGAGAGAACAGAGGGACACCTAAATATAATAACTGCTACTGTTGACGAATGCTTCATCCTAGAAGAACAAAATTTGTTGAGCCAAGTGGGATTTTTGTACTGATCATTACCACCAAGTATCATCAAGTTTGGGTGAAAAAATATTTGCTGGTATTTCGGAAACTCGATATTTCTTAGAAGCTTGGACACCCATCTCAAGAAGAACAAAATTTGGTGAGGGGAGTGGGATTTGGGTACTGATCATTACCACCAAGTATCATCAAGATTGGGTGAAAAAATATTTGCTGGTATTTCGGAAACTCGTATTTTCTTAGAAGCTTGGCAAACCCTCTCATTGAAAGTGCTTTTCCACAGTCTGTGCCTAGGGCTATTGAACAGGAAACACACCATAGATACAAAACTGAGAACTCCTTTATTTTGTCAAGTTTCAAAGAGCTACTACAAACCATGTTGGATTTAGAGTTCCAAATTCATCTATCTATATAGGTGAGAACAGAGGGAAACCTAAATATAAAAACTGCTACTGTAGAAGAACGCTTCAACCTAGAAGAACAAAATTTGGTGAGGCAAGTGGGATTTGGGTACTGATCATTACCACCAAGTATCATCAAGATTGGGTGAAAAAATATTTGCTGGTATTTCGGAAACTTGTTATTTCTTAGAAGCTTGGAAACCCCTCTCAATGAAAGTGCTTTTCCACAGTCTGTGCCTAGGGCTACTTGAAGAGGAAACAAACCATAGAAAAAAATCTGAGAACTCCTTTATTTTGTCAAGCTTCAAAGAGCTACTAAAAACCATGTTGGATTTAGAGTTCCAAATTCATCTATCTATATAGGAGAGAACAGACGGAAACCTAAATATAAAAACTGCTACTGTACTCGAATGCTTCAACCTAGAAGATCTATATTTGGTGAGCTAAGTGGGATTTGTGTACTGATCGTTAGCAACAAGTATCATCAAGATTGGGTAAAAAAATATTTGCTGATATTTCGGAAACTCGTTCTTTCTTAGAAGCTTGACAACCCCTCTCAATGAAAGTGCTTTTCCACTGTCTGTGCCTACAGCTACATGAAGAGGAAACTAACCATAGAGACAAAACTGAGAACTCCTTTATTTTGTCAATTTCAAAGAGCTACTACAAACCATGTTGGATTTAGAGTTCCAGATTCTTCTATCTATATATGAGAAAACAGAGTGAAACCTAAATATATAAACTGCTACTGTCGACGAACGCTTCAACCTAGAAGAACAAAATTTGGTGAGCCAAGTGGGATTTGTGTATTGAACATTACCACCAAGTGTTATCAACATTAGGTGAAAAAATATTTGCTGGTTTTTCGGAAACTCTTTATTTCGTAGAAGTTGGCAACCATTCTCAATGAAATTGCTTTCCACAGTCTGTGCCTAGGGCTAATAGAAGAGGAAACAATAAATAGAGACAAAACTGAGAACTCCTTTATTTTGTCAAGTTTCAAAGAGCTACTACAAACCATGTTGAACTTAGAGTTCAAAATTCATGTATCTATATAGGAGAGAACAGAGGGAAACCTAAATATAAAAACTGCTATTGTAGACGAAAGCTTCAAACTAGAAGAACAAAATTTCGTGAGCCAAGTGGGATTTGTATACTGATCATTACAACAAAGTATCATCAAATTTGGGTGAAAAAATATTTGCTGGTATTTCCTAAACTCGTTATTTCTTAGAAGCTTGGCAATCCATCTCAATGAAAGTGCTTTCCACAGTCTGTGCCTAGGGCTACTTGAAGAGGAAACAAACCATAGAGACAAATCTGAGAACTCCTTTATTTTGTCATGTTTCAAAGAGCTACTCCAAACCATGTTTTATTTAGAGTTCCAAATTCATCTATCTATATAGGAGAGAACAGAGGGAAACTTAAACATAAAAACTGCTACTGTAGACGAACGCTTCAACCTAGAAGAACAAAATTTGGTGAGCCAAGTGGGATTTGTGTACTGATCATTACCAAAAAGAATCATCAAATTTGGGTGAAAAAATATTTGCTGGTATTTCGGAAACTCGTTATTTCTTAGAAGCTTGGCAACCCCTCTCAATGAAAGTGTTTTCCACAGTCTGTGCCTAGGGCTACTTGAAGAGGAAACAAACCATAGAGACAAAATTGAGAACTCCTTTATTTTGTCAAGTTTCAAAGAGCTACTACAATCCATGTTGGATTTAAAGTTCCAAATTCATCTATCTATATAGGAGAGAACAGAGGGAAACCTAAATATAAAAACTGCTACTGTAGACGAACGCTTCAACCTAGAAGAACAAAATATGGTGAGCCAAGTGGGATTTGTGTACTGATCATTACCACCAGGTATCAACAAGATTGTGTGAAAAAATATTTGCTGGTATTTCGGAAACTCGTTATTTTTTGAAGATTGGCAACCCATCTCAATTAAAGTGATTTCCACAGTCTGTGCATATGTCTACTTTAAGAGGAAACAAACCATAGAGACAAAACTGAGAACTCCTTTATTTTGTCAAGTTTCAAAGATGTACTACAAACCATGTTGGATTTAGAGTTCCAAATTCATCTATCTATATAGGAGAGAACAGAGGGAAACCTAAATATAAAAACTGCTACTGTAGACGAATGCTTCAACCTAGAAGAACAAAATTTGGTGAGCCAAGTGGGATTTTTGTAGTGATCATTACCAAAAAGAATCATCAAATTTGGGTGAAAAAATATTTGCTGATATTTCGGTAACTCGTTATTTCTTAGAAGCTTGGCAACCCCTCTCAATGAAAGTGCTTTTCCACAGTCTGTGCCTAGGGCTACTTGAAGAGGAAACAAACCAGAGAGACCAAACTGAGAACTCCTTTATTTTGTCAAGTTTCAAAGAGCTACTACAAACCATGTTGGATTTAGAGTTCCAAATTCATCTATCTGTATAGGAGAGAACAGAGGGAAACCTAAATATAAAAACTGCTACTGTAGACGAACGCTTCAACCTAGAAGAACTAAATATGTCAAGCCAAGTGGGATTTGTGTACTGATCATTACCACAAAGTATCATCAAGATTGGGTGAAAAAATATTTGCTGGTATTTCGGAAACTCGTTACTTCTTAGAAGCTTGGCAACCCCCTCAATGAAAGTGCTTTTCCACAGTCTGTGCCTAGGGCTACTTGAAGAGGAAACAAACCATAGAGACAAAACTGAGAATTCCTTTATTTTGTCAAGTTTCAAAGAGCTACTACAAACCATGTTGGATTTAGAGTTCCAAATTCATCTATCTATATAGGAGAGAACAGAGGGGAACGAAATATAAAAACTGCTACTGTACACGAATGCTTCATCCTAGAAGAACAAAATTTGGTGAGTCAAGTGGGATTTGGGTACTGATCATTACCACCAAGTATCATCAAGATTGGGTGAAAAAATATTTGCTGGTATTTCGGAATCTCGTAATTTCTTAGAAGCTTGGCAAACCCTCTCAGTGAAAGTGCTTTTCCACAGTCTGTGCCTAGGGCTACTTGAAGAGGAACCAAACCATAGAGACAAAACTGAGAACTCCTTTATTTTGTCAAGTTTCAAGTAGCTACTACAAAGCATGTTGGATTTAGAGTTCCAAATTCATCTATCTATATAGGAGAGAACAGAGGGAAACCTAAATATAAAAACTGCTACTGTAGACGAACGCTTCAACCTAGAAGAACAAAATTTGGTAAGCCACGTGGGATTTGTGTACTGATCATTACCACCAAGTATCATCAAGATTGGGTGAAAAAATATTTGCTGGTATTTCGGAAACTCGTTATTTCTTAGAAGCTTGGCAACCCCTCTCAATGAAAGTGCTTTTCCACAGTCTGTGCCTAGGCCTACTTGAAGAGGAAACAAACCATAGAGACTAATCTGAGAACTCCTTTATTTTGTCAAGTTTCAAAGAGCTACTACAAACCATGTTGGATTTAGAGTTCCAAATTCATCTATCTATATAGGAGAGAACAGAGAGGAACCTAAATATAAAAACTGCTACTGTAGACGAACGCTTCAACCTAGAAGAACAAAATTTGGTGAGCCAAGTGGGATTTGTGTACTGATCATTACCACCAAGTATCAACTAGATTGTGTGAAAAAATATTTGCTGGTATTTCGGAAACTCGTTATTTCTTAGAAGCTTGGCAACCCATCTCAATGAAAGTGCTTTCCACAGTCTGTGCTTAGGGCTACTTTAAGAGGAAACAAACCATAGAGACAAAACTGAGAACTCCTTTATTTTGTCAAGTTTCAAAGAGCTACTACAAACCATGTTGGATTTAGAGTTCCAAATTCATCTATCTATATAGGAGAGAACAGAGGGAAACCTAAATATAAAAACTGCTACTGTAGACGAACGCTTCAACCTAGAAGAACAAAATTTGGTGAGCCAAGTGGGATTTGTGTACTGATCATTACCAAAAAGAATCATCAAATTTGGGTGAAAAAATATATCCTGGTATTTCGGAAACTCGTTATTTCTTAGAAGCTTGGCAACCCCTCTCAATGAAAGTGCTTTTCCACAGTCTGTGCCTAGGGCTACTTGAAGAGGAAACAAACCATAGAGACAAAAATGAGAACTCCTTTATTTTGTCAAGTTTCAAAGAGCTACTACAATCCATGTTGGATTTAAAGTTCCAAATTCATCTATCTATATAGGAGAGAACAGAGGGAAACCTAAATATAAAAACTGCTACTGTAGACGAACGCTACAACCTAGAAGAACAAAATATGGTGAGCCAAGTGGGATTTGTGTACTGATCATTACCACCAAGTATCAACAAGATTGTGTGAAAAAATATTTGCTGGTATTTCGGAAACTCGTTATTTCTTAGAAGTTTGGCAACCCATCTCAATTAAAGTGATTTCCACAGTCTGTGCCTATGTCTACTTTAAGAGGAAACAAACCATAGAGACAAAACTGAGAACTCCTTTATTTTGTCAAGTTTCAAAGATGTACTACAAACCATGTTGGATTTAGAGTTCCAAATTCATCTATCTATATATCAGAGAATCGAGGGACACCTAAATGTAAAAACTGCTACTGTAGACGAACGCTTCAATCTAGAAGAACAAAATTTGGTGAGCCAAGTGGAATTAGTGTACTGATCATTACCACAAAGTATCAACTAGATTGGGTGAAAAAATATTTGCTGGTATTTCGGAAACTCGTTATTTCTTAGAAGCTTGGCAACCCATCTAAATGAAAGTGCTTTTCCAAAGTCTGTGCCTAGGGCTACTTGAAGAGGAAACAAACCATAGAGACAAAACTGAGAACTCCTTTATTTTGTCAATTTTCAAAGAGCTACTACAAACCATGTTGGATTTAGAGTTCCAAATTCATCTATCTATATAGGAGAGAACTAATGAACCTAAATATAAAAACTGCTACTGTAGACGAACGCTTCAACCTAGAAGAACAAAATTTCGTGAGCCAAGTGGGATTTGTGTACTGATCATTACCACCAAGTATCATCAAGATTGGGTGAAAAAATATTTGCTGGTATTTCGGAAACTCGTAATTTCTTAGAAGCTTGGCAACCCCTCTCAATGAAAGTGCTTTTCCACAGTCTGTGCCTAGGGCTACTTGAAGAGGAAAGAAACCATAGAGACAAAACTGAGAACTCCTTTATTTTGTCAAGTTTCAAGGAGCTACTACAAAGCATGTTGGATTTAGAGTTCCAAATTCATCTATCAATATAGGAGAGAACAGAGGGAAACCTAAATATAAAAACTGCTACTGTAGACGAACGCTTCAACCTAGAAGAACAAAATTTGGTAAGCCAAGTGGGATTTTTGTACTGATCATTACCACCAAGTATCATCAAGATTGGGTGAAATAATATTTGCTGGTATTTCGGAAACTTATTTTTTCTTATAAGCTTGGCAACCCCTCTCAATGAAAGTTCTTTTCCACAGTCTGTGCCTAGGGCTACTTGAAGAGGAAACAAACCATAGAGACAAATCTGAGAACTCCTTTATTTTGTCAAGTTTCAAAGAGCTACTACAAAGCATGTTGGATTAGAGTTCCAAATTCATCTATCTATATAGGAGAGAACAGAGAGAAACCTAAATATAAAAACTGCTACTGTAGACGAACGCTTCAACCTAGAAGACCAAAATTTGGTGAGCCAAGTGGGATTTGTGTACTGATCATTACCACCAAGTATCAACAAGATTGTGTGAAAAAATATTTGCTGGTATTTCGGAAACTCGTTATTTCTTAGAATCTTGGCAACCCATCTCAATGAAAGTGCTTTCCACAGTCTGTGCCTAGGGCTACTTTAAGAGGAAACAAACCATAGAGACAAAACTGAGAACTCCTTTATTTTGTCAAGTTTCAAAGAGCTAGTACAAACCATGTTGGATTTAGAGTTCCAAATTCATCTATCTATATAGGAGAGAACAGAGGGAAACCTAAATATAAAAACTGCTACTGTAGACGAACGCTTCAACCTAGAAGAACAAAATTTGGTGAGCCAAGTGGGATTTTTGTAGTGATCATTACCAAAAAGAATCATCAAATTTGGGTGAAAAAATATTTGCTGATATTTCGGTAACTCGTTATTTCTTAGAAGCTTGGCAACCCCTCTCAATGAAAGTGCTTTTCCACAGTCTGTGCCTAGGGCTACTTGAAGAGGAAACAAACCAGAGAGACCAAACTGAGAACTCCTTTATTTTGTCAAGTTTCAAAGAGCTACTACAAACCATGTTGGATTTAGAGTTCCAAATTCATCTATCTGTATAGGAGAGAACAGAGGGAAACCTAAATATAAAAACTGCTACTGTAGACGAACGCTTCAACCTAGAAGAACTAAATTTGTCAAGCCCAGTGGGATTTGTGTACTGATCATTACCACAAAGTATCATCAAGATTGGGTGAAAAAATATTTGCTGGTATTTCGGAAACTCGTTATTTCTTAGAAGCTTGGCAACCCCTCTCAGTGAAAGTGCTTTTCCACAGTCTGTGCCAAGGGCTACTTGAAGAGGAAACAAACCATAGAGACAAAACTGAGAATTCCTTTATTTTGTCAAGTTTCAAAGAACTACTACAAACCATGTTGGATTTAGAGTTCCAATTTCATCTATCTATATAGGAGAGAACAGAGGGGAACGAAATATAAATACTGCTACTGTAGACGAATGCTTCATCCTAGAAGAACAAAATTTGGTGAGTCAAGTGGGATTTGGGTACTGATTATTACCACCAAGTATCATCAAGATTGGGTGAAAAAATATTTGCTGGTATTTCGGAATCTCGTAATTTCTTAGAAGCTTGGCAAACCCTCTCAGTGAAATTGCTTTTCCACAGTCTGTGCCTAGGGCTACTTGAAGAGGAAACAAACCATAGAGACAAAACTGAGACCTCCTTTATTTTGTCAAGTTTCAAGTAGCTACTACAAAGCATGTTGGATTTAGAGTTCCAAATTCATCAATCTATATAGGAGAGAACAGAGGGAAGCCTAAATATAAAAACTGCTACTGTAGACGAACGCTTCAACCTAGAAGAACAAAATTTGGTAAGCCACGTGGGATTTGTGTACTGATCATTACCACCACGTATCATCAAGATTGGGTGAAAAAATATTGGCTGGTATTTCGGAAACTCGTTATTTCTTAGAAGCTTGGCAACCCCTCTCAATGAAAGTGCTTTTCCACAGTCTGTGCCTAGGCCTACTTGAAGAGGAAACAAACCATAGAGACTAATCTGAGAACTCCTTTATTTTGGCAAGTTTCAAAGAGCTACTACAAACCATGTTGGATTTAGAGTTCCAAATTCATCTATCTATATAGGAGAGAACAGAGGGAAACCTAAATATAAAAACTGCTACTGTAGACGAACGCTTCAACCTAGAAGAACAAAATTTGGTGAGCCAAGTGGGATTTGTGTACTGATCATTACCAAAAAGAATCATCAAATTTGGGTGAAAAAATATTTCCTGGTATTTCGGAAACTCGTTATTTCTTAGAAGCTTGGCAAGCCCTCTCAATGAAAGTGCTTTTCCACAGTCTGTGCATAGGGCTACTTGAAGAGGAAACAAACCATAGAGACAAAAATGAGAAGTCCTTTATTTTGTCAAGTTTCAAAGAGCTACTACAATCCATGTTGGATTTAAAGTTCCAAATTCATCTATCTATATAGGAGAGAACAGAGGGAAACCTAAATATAAAAACTGCTACTGTAGACGAACGCTACAACCTAGAAGAACAAAATATGGTGAGCCTAGTGGGATTTGTGTACTGATCATTACCACCAAGTATCAACAAGATTGTGTGAAAAAATATTTGCTGGTATTTCGGAAACTCCTTATTTCTTAGAAGTTTGGCAACCCATCTCAATTAAGTGATTTCCACAGTCTGTGCCTATGTCTACTTTAAGAGGAAACAAACCATAGAGACAAAACTGAGAACTCCTTTATTTTCTCAAGTTTCAAAGATGTACTACAAACCATGTTGGATTTAGAGTTCCAAATTCATCTATCTATATATCAGAGAATCGAGGGACACCTAAATGTAAAAACTGCTACTGTAGACGAACGCTTCAATCTAGAAGAACAAAATTTGGTGAGCCAAGTGGAATTAGTGTACTGATCATTACCACAAAGTATCAACTAGATTGGGTGAAAAAATATTTGCTGGTATTTCGGAAACTCGTTATTTCTTAGAAGCTTGGCAACCCATCTAAATGAAAGTGCTTTTCCAAAGTCTGTGCCTAGGGCTACTTGAAGAGGAAACAAACCATAGAGACAAAACTGAGAACTCCTTTATTTTGTCAATTTTCAAAGAGCTACTACAAACCATGTTGGATTTAGAGTTCCAAATTCATCTATCTATATAGGAGAGAACTAATGAACCTAAATATAAAAACTGCTACTGTAGACGAACGCTTCAACCTAGAAGAACAAAATTTCGTCAGCCAAGTGGGATTTGTGTACTGATCATTACCACCAAGTATCATCAAGATTGGGTGAAAAAATATTTGCTGGTATTTCGGAAACTCGTAATTTCTTAGAAGCTTGGCAACCCCTCTCAATGAAAGTGCTTTTCCACAGTCTGTGCCTAGGGCTACTTGAAGAGGAAACAAACCATAGAGACAAAACTGAGAACTCCTTTATTTTGTCAAGTTTCAAGGAGCTACTACAAAGCATGTTGGATTTAGAGTTCCAAATTCATCTATCAATATAGGAGAGAACAGAGGGAAACATAAATATAAAAACTGCTACTGTAGACGAACGCTTCAACCTAGAAGAACAAAATTTGGTAAGCCATGTGGGATTTGTGTACTGATCATTACCACCAAGTATCATCAAGATTGGGTGAAATAATATTGGCTGGTATTTCGGAAACTCATTTTTTCTTATAAGCTTGGCAACCCCTCTCAATGAAAGTTCTTTTCCACAGTCTGTGCCTAGGGCTACTTGAAGAGGAAACAAACCATAGAGACAAATCTGAGAACTCCTTTATTTTGTCAAGTTTCAAAGAGCTACTACAAAGCATGTTGGATTTAGAGTTCCAAATTCATCTATCTATATAGGAGAGAACAGAGAGAAACCTAAATATAAAAACTGCTACTGTAGACGAACGCTTCAACCTAGAAGACCAAAATTTGGTGAGCCAAGTGGGATTTGTGTACTGATCATTACCACCAAGTATCAACAAGATTGTGTGAAAAAATATTTGCTGGTATTTCGGAAACTCGTTATTTCTTAGAATCTTGGCAACCCATCTCAATGAAAGTGCTTTCCACAGTCTGTGCCTAGGGCTACTTTAAGAGGAAACAAACCATAGAGACAAAACTGAGAACTCATTTATTTTGTCAAGTTTCAAAGAGCTAGTACAAACCATGTTGGATTTAGAGTTCCAAATTCATCTATCTATATAGGAGAGAACAGAGGGAAACCTAAATATAAAAACTGCTACTGTAGACGAACGCTTCAACCTAGAAGAACAAAATTTGGTGAGCCAAGTGGGATTTTTGTAGTGATCATTACCAAAACGAATCATCAAATTTGGGTGAAAAAATATTTGCTGATATTTCGGTAACTCGTTATTTCTTAGAAGCTTGGCAACCCCTCTCAATGAAAGTGCTTTTCCACAGTCTGTGCCTAGGGCTACTTGAAGAGGAAACAAACCAGAGAGACCAAACTGAGAACTCCTTTATTTTGTCAAGTTTCATAGAGCTACTACAAACCATGTTGGATTTAGAGTTCCAAATTCATCTATCTGTATAGGAGAGAACAGAGGGAAACCTAAATATAAAAACTGCTACTGTAGATGAACGCTTCAACCTAGAAGAACTAAATTTGTCAAGCCAAGTGGGATTTGTGTACTGATCATTACCACAAAGTATCATCAAGATTGGGTGAAAAAATATTTTCTGGTATTTCGGAAACTCGTTATTTCTTAGAAGCTTGGCAACCCCTCTCAATGAAAGCGCTTTTCCACAGTCTGTGCCTAGGGCTACTTGAAGAGGAGACAAACCATAGAGACAAAACTGAGAATTCCTTTATTTTGTCAAGTTTCAAAGAGCTACTACAAACCATGTTGGATTTAGAGTTCCAAATTCATCTATCTATATAGGAGAGAACAGAGGGGAACGAAATATAAAAACTGCTACTGTAGACGAATGCTTCATCCTAGAAGAACAAAATTTGGTGAGTCAAGTGGGATTTGTGTACTGATCATTACCACCAAGTATCATCAAGATTGGGTGAAAAAATATTTGCTGGTATTTCGGAATCTCGTAATTTCTTAGAAGCTTGGCAAACCCTCTCAGTGAAAGTGCTTTTCCACTGTCTGTGCCTAGGGCTACTTGAAGAGGAAACAAACCATAGAGACAAAACTGAGAACTCCTTTATTTTGTCAAGTTTCAAGTAGCTACTACAAAGCATGTTGGATTTAGAGTTCCAAATTCATCTATCTATATAGGAGAGAACAGAGGGAAACCTAAATATAAAAACTGCTACTGTAGACGAACGCTTCAACCTAGAAGAACAAAATTTGGTAAGCCACGTGGGATTTGTGTACTGATCATTACCACCACGTATCATCAAGATTGGGTGAAAAAATATTTGCTGGTATTTCGGAAACTCGTTATTTCTTTGAAGCTTGGCAACCCCTCTCAATGAAAGTGCTTTTCCACAGTCTGTGCCTAGGCCTACTTGAAGAGGAAACAAACCATAGAGACTAATCTGAGAACTCCTTTATTTTGTCAAGTTTCAAAGAGCTACTACAAACCATGTTGGATTTAGAGTTCCAAATTCATCTATCTATATAGGAGAGAACAGAGAGGAACCTAAATATAAAAACTGCTACTGTAGACGAACGCTTCAACCTAGAAGAACAAAATTTGGTGAGCCAAGTGGGATTTGTGTACTGATCATTACCACCAAGTATCAACAAGATTGTGTGAAAAAATATTTGCTGGTATTTCGGAAACTCGTTATTTCTTAGAAGTTTGGCAACCCATCTCAATTAAAGTGATTTCCACAGTCTGTGCCTATGTCTACTTTAAGAGGAAACAAACCATAGAGACAAAACTGAGAACTCCATTATTTTGTCAAGTTTCAAAGATGTACTACAAACCATGTTGGATTTAGAGTTCCAAATTCATCTATCTATATATCAGAGAATCGAGGGAAACCTAAATGTAAAAACTGCTACTGTATACGAACGCTTCAATCTAGAAGAACAAAATTTGGTGAGCCAAGTGGAATTAGTGTACTGATCATTACCACAAAGTATCAACTAGATTCGGTGAAAAAATATTTGCTGGTATTTCGGAAACTCGTTATTTCTTAGAAGCTTGGCAACCCATCTAAATGAAAGTGCTTTTCCAAAGTCTGTGCCTAGGGCTACTTGAAGAGGAAACAAACCATAGAGACAAAACTGAGAACTCCTTTATTTTGTCAATTTTCAAAGAGCTACTACAAACCATGTTGGATTTAGAGTTCCAAATTCATCTATCTATATAGGAGAGAACTAATGAACCTAAATATAAAAACTGCTACTGTAGACGAACGCTTCAAGCTAGAAGAACAAAATTTCGTGAGCCAAGTGGGATTTGTGTACTGATCATTAGCAACAAGTATCATCAAGATTGGGTGAAAAAATATTTGCTGGTATTTCGGAAACTCGTAATTTCTTAGAAGCTTGGCAACCCCTCTCAATGAAAGTGCTTTTCCACAGTCTGTGCCTAGGGCTACTTGAAGAGGAAACAAACCATAGAGACAAAACTGAGAACTCCTTTATTTTGTCAAGTTTCAAGGAGCTACTACAAAGCATGTTGGATTTAGAGTTCCAAATTCATCTATCAATATAGGAGAGAACAGAGGGAAACATAAATATAAAAACTGCTACTGTAGACGAACGCTTCAACCTAGAAGAACAAAATTTGGTAAGCCATGTGGGATTTGTGTACTGATCATTACCACCAAGTATCATCAAGATTGGGTGAAATAATATTGGCTGGTATTTCGGAAACTCATTTTTTCTTATAAGCTTGGCAACCCCTCTCAATGAAAGTTCTTTTCCACAGTCTGTGCCTAGGGCTACTTGAAGAGGAAACAAACCATAGAGACAAATCTGAGAACTCCTTTATTTTGTCAAGTTTCAAAGAGCTACTACAAAGCATGTTGGATTTAGAGTTCCAAATTCATCTATCTATATAGGAGAGAACAGAGAGAAACCTAAATATAAAAACTGCTACTGTAGACGAACGCTTCAACCTAGAAGACCAAAATTTGGTGAGCCAAGTGGGATTTGTGTACTGATCAT
>NW_027517788.1:0-39679 GCF_048772815.1 Callospermophilus lateralis
TCCCACTGTGTCCGTTGTTGTAGACATTAGAAAAGAGAATGCATTAATGGATGTGTCCTGTCTAGTATAAATCTTCCCTATAATTCATCCTGCCCAATATATGAATGGACTGCAGCTTGTCTTATCGATGTGCAACAACTGCTATCTTTCTAAGTTGTTGTTTTCTTCCTGAATTCTGGCCACTCTCCAGAATGGGCTCAGGGATTTGTGTCCAAAATATGTACCACCTCCAAGCTCTGTGACATGGCCATGTAAAGGATAGTTGAAGAGAATGGCGAGCATCTCAGAAAACTCAGATATCAGTGTGACCAGTAAAGTCTCAGTGCAGAAACACTGCCTTGGGCTTTTTGCTTACTTATTGTTGTGTTGCACTGAATGTCAGGAAGGTCTTTGCATCAGGCCACCCCTTTGTGAAGCCTGAAGAAAACAGTTTTCAAATGGAAATGAATGTGCCTCACCTGTGGCTCTTTGCTTAATTGCTTTGGAAAGGGATGTGTCTTTATCAGCCTCTTGGACCTGTGTGTGGCTGTGACTTATATTCTCAGCACCTGATGGATCTTAAGAATGATCCCATGTGAGCTTCCAAAACTAAATGGCAAAAAATATCATTCATTGTGGATGAAGACCCTTGCCTTCCTCTGTTAGGTTCCTGCACTGCAACAAATATGAATAGGGATTCTGTGAGTCAAATGAGTTCTTCAAAGCCCTGCAGAGGTGCTTGTGTTTTCGCCTGACTCTAAATCACCTAAAGAATCGATACCTAAAATCAGTAGCGATCAAATTGGAGAAACATAGAAGTATTAATGGCAGGCTTATTTGTTCACTCCTGGTTCACAGCAACGGTGTCCAGGCTACCCTGACTTTAGGCAAATGAGGGGCAAACGAGCTGATTTTGGACACTGTCTTGGGCTGCACCCCTCATGGAAACCTCCAGCCAGAGGTTAAGATGATTGACTGTATGGAAAAATGTGAGGGCCATGTGGAAGTGTTTTGGTTTTAATGTTGGTCATTTGTGTGGCATTGGAAAAAATGACTGGGTCCACGTGGGCTTGAACTCTGGTGTGATTCCCCTTAGACACTGGGTTTTGGAACTGAACTCAGAGAAGCATTGCCATGAATTTTGTTGGGATTTTAAGAGGCCAGGCATGAAAGTCGCTCTTGAAAACTGAGACCTAGGCCCCGGGTAGATTTCCACTGAGGCCTGGGAATCTCAGCAAGGATATCACATGATTTTATTCTTAAAGAAATGGCAGCCATAATTGAGAGTCAAAACACTTGGACCTCACATTGTTAACCTCAATGGGCCTGGCCTAATGTGACGTTTTGTCCATTCTTTGGGAAGCCTTGCCTGTGACAGTTCTCCAGATATTTCATTGAAATGAGCGTCCTCACCATTTAATGTTTGCCTAATGAATTGATACCCACAGTGCCTCCAACTTCATGCTTGAAAAATGGCTACATAAATACCATAAAATTTTGAAATTCCTATGACCAGGTGGCACTGGAGAAACATTGGATGTCCTGTTGCTGATCATGAGTATACCAGACAGTGCCTTGATTTACTGAGTTTCATGAAAATGGTGTAGAACAGAGATGCCAGTAATTTGGAGCCTGCTGAGTAGTGGGACTAGAGCAGTGGTGGGGAGGCGTTTGATAAAACATCCGTGGTAGGACCATGTGCATCTACCATTGGATTCCAAATGGCTTGTAACTGACATGGTGCTGCCAGCAGACCCTTATATGTAAAGGCATCTTGTTATATGGAGAGTTTTAAGAGGAAAATTAAGAATCAGGTTGATATGGACAAGGGGGCAATGGGGCAAGCTGTGAGAGATAGAAGCCTAGTTGGTGCATTCTCTTGCAGACCCTGACCCACCACACGTGACAGAACTTCCTCCAGCACTGTGTACCAGTTTAGCTGCTAGTATTTCGTGAAACAAATACCAAACTCACAGTGCAGCAGCCTAAAAACCAAAAAAAGTGGAGGAGGACCAAATGGCTTCACAGTCCACACGGGGAGACGGGGAGACACTTCGTCCCCAGTGGCCTCAGTTTACCTATAAAGAGAGGATTCAGCACTGCTTCATCTTGTTCATTGGAAAATAAGAAACCATGTCCTCCAGGTCACATAGATGCAGACCCAGCTTTGATGGTCTTACTACAAAAGAAGCCAAATCTCATGAAAACAACATATATTTCAATTGTGGAAGCTCAGAGGCAGTTTCTCAAAAAAGTTTTTAGGCCAGCAGAGTTACATGTTTGTGGAGTGTTTACCATGTCCCTTACTTTTGGAAACTCCCAAACCACCTCCAAGGTTGTGAACTCCTGAGCATTTTCCATTCCAGATATGTATTCACTGATTGTGTAACTCTTCTCCTCTAATTGTGTCTTACTTGGGGTGAAGGTAATGTCAAGGCATTGTTTTGGATGAGAGCGGGAGGATATTTGTGCAGCATATATTTACATACACATTGGATTCATTTTCCAATTTTTCATTCGAAGTACTGAATCCCTGACACTAACCCATACCTAGTAGACTCAGACTATTCATCCTAATATAATGGGGAAAATTAACCAAACACAATAGAAATACAAGCACTTCAGAGGAGACATGTTCTATAGTTGGACTTGACATTTGCATTATATAAGGTAGGAATTATACATCTAGTCAAATTTTAATTGAAATATTCTCCATGTGTTTTTAAACTTAACAAATATGTGAATACTTGTTTCCAATTTCTGTAGCTTATTCACACATGTATATTTATATGCATATATAGAATCCTACCAGGTATCACACGTACATTTTTGTAAGGTGGATGTCTTGGCAGATACAAATTGTGAGAAGTGTTCACTCCTCCTAAATGCTGTTGGAAATGAAAATTCAACCTATAAGAGAGCGTCCTAGAAGAACAACATTATACATAAACTCATGTTCAGTAACATAAATATTTTTGAATCTGTGGATGATATATATTTACTGATGAATTTCGATTGGCATTTATATTGGTACTTTTTAATGTCTGTGAGTGTTGTGTGTGTGTGTGTGTGTGTGTGTGTGTGTGTGTATAGATATAGATATAGATATACTCTCCAAAGTTTTCCAAATATGAAATATATGTGTCTAGTATACACTCTCTAAATTCATTCATGTTCATGTATGTTGATTTATAATCAACTTTTCACAAGATTATAATCAGAAATATTCATCCACCTGAAATACATATTTGTTTCCTAGTACTGACTACTAACTTCAGTGAAGGGTGCATACAAATCCTAATTATTCTACAGTATCTGACCCAGTCTAACATCAATGCAAGTAGACTCCTATGGGACATGATATGTAATTTGTCATTCATTTGTATTCGACACTGGTACATTATTGTTTCTTCAGTTTTTGCACATCATAGGATATACATTTCATCCCCAAGTTCACAAATTAATAGGCATTTATTTCAACATTAATCACTTCTTGCTTCAGAACACATGTATTGTCAGGGTTTCTTGACTGGTCTTTTCATGAGACTTCTTTCCAAACACATTATTTTGAATTTCCATAATCATTTTGAAGCAAAACTCACACACTCTTCATGATAAACCAAAACACTAATATTTCCATTAGATATATAACTGGTTGGAATGAATGATTGTATATCAATATACAATTTCCTTTAATTTTTCAGATATCAGTTAAATTCATTATTCAAAGATCAAAAAAGTTATATTATTTATTCACAGTATGGTCTATTCGTGGTTTTTCTCTATGTTCATAGAAACAGGGTACACCTATTTGTACCCCGATTCTAATTTTACATATTCAATATATTGCTCCCAGAAATGGTGAAAGAAATACTCATGTCACCTCATTATCACAGTAATATTCTGGACAAAAAATGGAAAGGTCACACTTATGATTGTACCAAAGCCTAAATGGAAAGTGAACATGGATTTCTAAAAACATCCATGTCCAGGTTGCCTAATGCTGTCAATTGTCTCTCCTATTGGTGACTACATATTTGTTTTTTCCTAATTTATATATTGAAACTCAACCCTGTTGAAAATGTCTAATTCTATCCCTCACTTTATACTTTGCCTGCTTTCGTAATGTTTCCATTGATATCTGCTTTTCTACATATTTTCCCCAGTTCAACATAGTGTCTGACTCTTCATATGTGCTGACATTTACATTCACTCTATAACCAAAAGTCTATTGCTAAAGAACTTTTGGTCCAAATCCTATACTCACTCGTCTTCCTAAACCTACCGACTATCTTCCTAATCCTACTGAATATCCCTTTTTGACTGAATGTTCTCTTCTAAATTCAATCATCCAATGTACAAGGTCCTATGCCATTGTATATCAAATTATCTGAGACATCTTTGCAGAACATAATTCAAAGCTAAGTATCCCAATCAAGGGCAAAACCCTTCTGTGCTTCAAAGCATACCTAGATTTCTTTTTTCATACATATATTTCACCTCTATATTCTTGTAAATATTGCAGGTTCCCAATCCCATTATTCATCGCACAGAATCTTTTGTCACCAAATCAAACCTGTTTTTAACCCCAAGTATACACTGTTCCCTCAATCATTTTACAGAAGAGCAGGGACAGAGGGGTTCTTACAATACAGGAAAGTTGGGGATCTTCCACCAGATGAGAACCTCAAATGTCCATGCACAAATGATACCTGGAGAAGTTGTAGGCAGGTATGAAGCACCTGAGAGAGCAAAAGTCAACTTCCATGGCAAACAACCTGGTCAGGATGAAGGGATGTGTCTGAATCTGCCTCTCACTTCTTATTGTAGACAAGGTGGAACTATCCAGGCCTGAGTGGAGAGCTGTTCCCGGGTGCCAATGGTTGATATACATTCTACCTTATGAAAGTGTCACAGGAAGTAGGGGAAACCTCCATCTTATGTAACCCTTGGAAGCAACTGTTAGGACAAAGTGGTTGCCAAGGCAGTGACCTCATTCAGTTCCAAAGAATGTGACATACCTCATTTCCTTGGTGATGGATCTCTCTGAACTTGGTATCCAAGAAGCCAGGCACCCAGAGGCAGTCCCAGTCCCAGGCCCAGTGGGCTCACTTGTTTGGATTTACCAAGGACAGAGTCAGTTTTCTTGGTACCTAATGATGTGAGGATGGCCAAATGCCAGGAGAGCTCTGAAGATGGACCTTTCCTGAGAAAACAGGTAGTGGCTAACCACTTTTTCCTGACATCTTCACAGAGTTGGTCAAGGAAACAAGATCTGAGAGAAGACAGGCCATTTCGGGGGAACATAGTAT
Organism: Callospermophilus lateralis; assembly: GCF_048772815.1. Taxonomy (NCBI): domain Eukaryota; kingdom Metazoa; phylum Chordata; class Mammalia; order Rodentia; family Sciuridae; genus Callospermophilus; species Callospermophilus lateralis. The sequence goes on from NW_027517788.1 coordinate 5,292, forward strand.
GGCCCACCAGTCAGAGGACACTCCGGATAGTCACAGACCTACTTGGGGGAAGGAGGTGCCTTTGTGGGAGTGGGTGTGGGTTTGTTGTATTGTCTCATGTTCTGAGAATAGATCGAAAAGGCGGTTTGTTTGGTTTGGAGCAGACAGTTTCTAGTAAGTCATTTGACAAGGCGAGTGTTTCTGTTTATGTGTATCCCACTGTGTCCTTTGTTGTAGACATTAGAAAAGAGAATGCATTAATGGATGTGTCCTGTCTAGTATAAATCATCCCTATAATTCATCCTGCCCAATATATGAATGGACTGCAGCTTGTCTTATCGATGTGCAACACCTGCTATCTTTCTAAGTTGTTGTTTTCTTCCTGAATTCTGGCCACTCTCCAGAATGGGCTCAGGGATTTGTGTCCAAAATATGTATCACCTCCAAGCTCTGTGACATGGCCATGTAAAGGATAGTTGAAGAGAATGGCGAGCATCTCAGAAAACTCAGATATCAGTGTGACCAGGAAAGTCTCAGTGCAGAAACACTGCTTTGGGCTTTTTGCTTACTTATTGTTGTGTTGCACTGAATGTCAGGAAGGTCTTTGCCTCAGGCCACCCCTTTGTGAAGCCTGAAGAAAACAGTTTTCAAATGGAAATGAATGTGCCTCACCTGTGGTTCTTTGCTTAATTGCTTTGGAAAGGTGTGTGTCTTTATCAGCCTCTTGGTCCTGTGTGTGGCTGTGACTTAGATTCTCAGCACCTGATGGATCTTGAGAATGATCCCATGTGAGCTTCCAAAACCAGAATGGCAAAAAATATCATTCATTGTGGATGAAGACTCTTGCCTTCCTCTGTTAGGTTCCTGCACTCCAACAAATATGAATAGGGTTTCTCTGAGTCAAATGAGTTCTTCAAAGCCCTGCAGAGGTGCTTGAGTTTTCCCATGACTCTAAATCACCTAAAGAATCGATACCTAAAATCAGTAGCCCTCAAATTGGAGAAACATAGAAGTATTAACGGCAGGCTTATTTGTTCACTCCTGGTTCACAGCAACGGTGTCCAGGCTACCCTGACTTTAGGCAAATGAGGGGCAAACGAGCTGATTTTGGACACTGTCTTGGGCTGCACCCCTCATGGAAACCTCCAGCCAGAGTTTAAGATGATTGACTATATGGAATAAGGTGAGGGCCATGTGGGAGTGTTTTGGTTTTAATGTTGGTCATTTGTGTGGCATTGGAAAAAATGACTGGTTCCACGTGGGCTTGAACTCTGGTGTGATTCCCCTTAAACACTGGGTTTTGGAACTGAACTCAGAGAAGCATTGCTATGAATTTTGTTGGGATTTTAAGAGGCCACGCATGAAAGTCGCTCTTGGAAACTGAGACCTAGGCCCCGGGTAGATTTCCACAGAGGCCTGGGAATCTCAGCAAGGATATCACATGATTTTATTCTTAAAGAAATGGCAGCCATAGTTGAGAGTCAAAACACACATGCACCTCACATTGTAGACCTCAATGGGCCTGGCCTAATGTGACCTTTTGTCCATTCTTTGGGAAGCCTTGCCTGTGAGATTTCTCCAGAGATTTCATTGAAATGAGCTTCCTCACCATTTAATCTTTGCTGAATGAATTGAAACCCACAGTGCCTCCAACTTCATGCTTGAAAAATGGCTAGATAAATACCATGAAATTTTTGAAATTCCTATGACCAGGTGGCACTGGAGAAACATTGGATGTCCTATTGCTGATCATGATTATACCAGACAGTGCCTTGATTTACTGAGTTTCATGAAAATGGTGTAGAACAGAGATGCCAGTAAGTTGGAGCCCGCTGAGTAGTGGGTCTAGAGCAGTGCTGGGGAGGTGTTTGATAAAACATCCGTGGTAGGGCCATGTGGATCTACCATTGGATTCCAAATGGCTTGTAACTGACATGGTGCTGCCAGCAGACCCTTATATGTAAAGGCATCTTGTTATATGGAGAGTTTTAAGAGGAAAATTAAGAATCAGGTTGATATGGACAAGGGGGCAATGGGGCAAGCTGTGAGAGATAGAAGCCTAGTTGGTGCATTCTCTTGCAGACCCTGACCCACCACACGTGACAGAACTCCCTCCAGCACTGTGTCCCAGTTTAGCTGCTAGTATTTCGTGAAACAAATACCAAACTCACAGTGCAGCAGCCTAAACACCACAAAAAGTGGAGGAGAACCAAATGGCTTCACAGTCCACACGGGGAGACGGGGAAACACTTAGTCTCTAGTGACCTTAATTTACCTAAAAATAGAGGATTCAGCACTGCTTCATCTTGTTCATTGGAAAATAAGAAACCATGTCCTCCAGGTCACATAGATGCAGACCCAGCTTTGATGGTCTCACTACAAAGGAAGCCAAATCTCATGAAAACATCATATATTTCAAGTGCGGAAGCTCAGAGGCAGTTTCTCAAAAAGTTTTTAGGCTAGCAGAGCTCCATGTTTGTGGAGTGTTTACCCTGTCACTTACTTTTGGAAACTCCTCTACCACCTCCAAGGTTGTGAACTCCTGAGCATTTTCCATTCCAGATATGTATTCACTGATTTTGTAACTCTTCTCCTCTAATTGTGTCTTACTTGGGGTGAAGGTAATGTCAAGGCATTGTTCTGGATAAGAGCGCGAGGATATTTGTGCAGCATATATTTACATACACATTGGATTCATTTTCCAATTTTCCATTTGAAGTACTGAATCCCGGACACTAAAACTTACCTAGTAGACTCAGACTATTCATGCTAATATAATGGGGAAATTTAACCCAACACAATAGAAATACAAGCACTTCAGAGGAGACATGTTGTATAGTTGGACTTGACATTTGCATTATATAAGGTAGGAGTTATAAATCTTGTCAAATTTTAATTGAAATATTCTCCATCTCTTTTTAAACTTAACAAATATGTGAATTCTTGTTTCCTTTTTCTGTAGCCTATTCACACATGTATATTTATATGCATATATAGAATCCTACCAGGTATCACACATACATTTTTGTGAGGTGGCTGTCTTGGCAGATACAAATTGTGAGAAGTGTTCACTCCTCCTAAATGCTGTTGGAAATGAAAATTCCACCTATAGGAGAACGTCCTAGTAGAACAAAATTATGCATAAACTCATGTTCAGTAAAATAAATATTTTTGATCTGTGGATGATATATATTTACTGATGAATTTCGATTGGCATTTATATTGGTACTCTTTATGTCTGTGAATTTTGTGTGTGTGTGTGTGTCTGTGTGTGTGTGTGTGTGTCTGTGTGTGTGTGTGTCTGTGTGTGTGTATAGACATAGATATATATACTCTCCAAATTTTTCAAAATATGAAAAAATGTGTCTAATATATACTCTCTAAATTCATTCATGTACATGTATGTGGATTTATAATCAACTTTTCACAAGATTATAATCAGAAATATTCATCCACCTGAAATACATATTTGTTTCATAGTACTGAAACCTAACTTCAGTGAATGGTGCATACAAATCCTAATTACTCTACAGTAACTGACCCAGTCTAACATCAATGCAAGAAGACTCCTATGGGACATGATATGTAATTTGTCATTCATTTGTATTCGACATTGGTACATTATTGTTTCTTCAGTTTTTGCATATCATAGGATATACATTGCATCCACATGTTCACAAATTAATAGGCATTTGTTTCAACTTTAATCACTTCTTGCTTCAGAACACATGTATTGTCAGGGTTTCTTGACTGGTCTTTTCATCAGACTTCTTTCCAAACACATTATTTTGAATTTCCATAATCATTTTGAAGCAAAACTCACACACTCTTCATGATAAACCAAAACACTAATATTTCCAATAGATATATAACTGGTTGGAATGAATGATTGTATATCAATATACGATTTCCTTTAATTTTTCAGATATCAGTTCAATTCATTATTTAAAGTTGAAAAAAATATATTATTTATTCACAGTATGGTCTATTCATGCTTTTTTTCTATGTTCATAGAAACAGGGTACACCTCTTTGTACCCCGATTCTAATATTACATCTTCAATATATTGCTCCCAGAAATGGTGAAAGAAATATTCATGTCACCTCATTATCACAGTAATATTCTGGACAAAAAATGGAAAGGTCACACTTATGATTGTACCAAAGCCTAAATGGAAAGTGAACATGGATTTCTAAAAACATCCATGTCCAGGTTGCCTAATGCTGTCAATTGTCAATCCTATTGGTGACTACATATTTGTTTTTTCCTATTTATATATTCAAACTCAACACTGTTGAAAATGTCTAATTCTATCCCTCACTTTATACTTTGCCTGATTTCGTAATGTTTCTATTGATATCTGCTTTTCTACATATTTTCCCCAGTTCAACATAGTGACTGACTCTTCATATGTGCTGACATTTACATTCACTCTATAACCAAAAGTCTATTGCTAAAGAACTTTTGGTCCAAATCCTGTACTCACTCTTCTTCCTAAACCTACCGACTATCTTCCTAATCCTACTGAATATCCCTTTTTGACCTGATGTTCTCTTCTAAATTCTATCATCCAAAGTACAACGTCCTATGCCATTGTAATTCGAATTATCTGAGACATCTTTGCAGAACATAATTCAAAGCTAAGTATCTCAATCAAGGGCAAAACCTTTCTGGGCTTCAAATCATACCTAGATTTCTGTTTTCATACTTATATTTCACCTCTATATTCTTGTAAATATTGCAGGTTCCCAATGCCATTATTCATCGCACAGAATCATTCGTCACCAAATCAAACCTGTTTTTAACCCCAAGTATACACTGTTCCCTCAATCATTTTACAGAAGAGCAGGGACAGAGGGGTTCTTACAATACAGGAAAGTTGGGGATCTTCCACCAGATGAGAACCTCAAATGTCCATGCACAAATGATACCTGGAGAAGTTGTAGGCAGGTATGAAGCACTTGAGAGAGCAAAAGTCATCTTCCATGGCAAACAACCTGGTCAGGATGAAGGGATGTGTCTAAATCTGCCTCTCTCTTCTTACTCTAGACAAGGTGGAACAATCCAGGCCTGAGTGGAGAGCTGTTCCAGGGTGCCAATGGTTGATATACATTCTACCTTATGAAAGTGTCACAGGAAGTAGGGGAAACCTCCATCTTATGTAACCCTTGGAAGCAACTGTTAGGACAAAGTGGTTGCCAAGGCAGTGACGTCATTCAGTTCCAAAGAATGTGACATACCTCATTTCCTTGGTGATGGAACTCTCTGAACTTGGTATCCAAGAAGCCAGGCACGCAGAGGCAGTCCCAGTCCCAGGCCCAGTGGGCTCACTTGTTTGGATTTACCAAGGACAGAGTCAGTTTTCTTGGTACCTAATGATGTGAGGATGGCCAAATGCCATGAGAGCTCTGAAGATGGACCTTTCCTGAGAAAACAGGTAGTGGCTAACCACTTTTTCCTGACATCTTCACAGAGTTGGTCAAGGAAACAAGATCTGAGAGAAGACAGGCCATTTTGGGGGAACATAGTATGGCCCACCAGTCAGAGGACACTCCGGATAGTCACAGAACTACTTGGGGGAAGGAGGTGCCTTTGTGGGAGTGGGTGTGGGTTTGTTGTATTGTCTCATGTTCTGAGAATAGACCGAAAAGGCGGTTTGTTTGGTTTGGAGCAGACAGTTTCTAGTAAGTCATTTGACAAGGCGAGTGTTTCTGTTTATGTGTATCCCACTGTGTCCGTTGTTGTAGACATTAGAAAAGAGAATGCATTAATGGATGTGTCCTGTCTAGTATAAATCATCCCTATAATTCATCCTGCCCAATATATGAATGGACTGCAGCTTGTCTTATCGATGTGCAACACCTGCTATCTTTCTAAGTTGTTGTTTTCTTCCTGAATTCTGGCCACTCTCCAGAATGGGCTCAGGGATTTGTGTCCAAAATATGTATCACCTCCAAGCTCTGTGACATGGCCATGTAAAGGATAGTTGAAGAGAATGGCGAGCATCTCAGAAAACTCAGATATCAGTGTGACCAGGAAAGTCTCAGTGCAGAAACACTGCTTTGGGCTTTTTGCTTACTTATTGTTGTGTTGCACTGAATGTCAGGAAGGTCTTTGCCTCAGGCCACCCCTTTGTGAAGCCTGAAGAAAACAGTTTTCAAATGGATATGAATGGGCCTCACCTGTGGTTCTTTGCTTAATTGCTTTGGAAAGGGATGTGTCTTTATCAGCCTCTTGGTACTGTGTGTGGCTGTGACTTAGATTCTCAGCACCTGATGGATCTTAAGAATGATCCCATGTGAGCTTCCAAAACCAGAATGGCAAAAAATATCATTCATTGTTTATGAAGACTCTTGCCTTCCTCTGTTAGGTTCCTGCACTCCAACAAATATGAATAGGGATTCTGTGAGTCAAATGAGTTCTTCAAAGCCCTGCAGAGGTGCTTGTGTTTTTGCATGACTCTAAATCACCTAAAGAATCGATACCTAAAATCAGTAGCCCTCAAATTGGAGAAACATAGAAGTATTAACGGCAGGCTTATTTGTTCACTCCTGGTTCACAGCAACGGTGTCCAGGCTACCCTGACTTTAGGCAAATGAGGGGCAAACGAGCTGATTTTGGACACTCTTGGGCTGCACCCCTCATGGAAACCTCCAGCCAGAGTTTAAAATGATTGACTATATGGAATAAGGTGAGGGCCATGTGGGAGTGTTTTGGTTTTAATGTTGGTCATTTGTGTGGCATTGGAAAAAATGACTGGTTCCACGTGGGCTTGAACTCTGGTGTGATTCCCCTTAAACACTGGGTTTTGGAACTGAAAGTCAAGGAAGCATTGCTATGAATTTTGTTGGGATTTTAAGAGGCCACGCATGAAAGTCGCTCTTGGAAACTGAGACCTAGGCCCCGGGTAGATTTCCACAGAGGCCTGGGAATCTCAGCAAGGATATCAAATGATTTTGTTCTTAAAGAAATGGCAGCCATAGTTGAGAGTCAAAACACACATGCACCTCACATTGTAGACCTCAATGGGCCTGGCCTAATGTGACCTTTTGTCCATTCTTTGGGAAGCCTTGCCTGTGAGATTTCTCCAGAGATTTCATTGAAATGAGCTTCCTCACCATTTAATGTTTGCTGAATGAATTGAAACCCACAGTGCCTCCAACTTCATGCTTGAAAAATGGCTAGATAAATACCATGAAATTTTTGAAATTCCTATGACCAGGTGGCACTGGAGAAACATTGGATGTCCTATTGCTGATCATGAGTATACCAGACAGTGCCTTGATTTACTGAGTTTCATGAAAATGGTGTAGAACAGAGATGCCAGTAAGTTGGAGCCTGCTGAGTAGTGGGTCTAGAGCAGTGCTGGGGAGGTGTTTGATAAAACATCCGTGGTAGGGCCATGTGGATTTACCATTGGATTCCAAATGGCTTGTAACTGACATGGTGCTGCCAGCAGACCCTTATATGTAAAGGCATCTTGTTATATGGAGAGTTTTAAGAGGAAAATTAAGAATCAGGTTGATATGGACAAGGGGGCAATGGGGCAAGCTGTGAGAGATAGAAGCCTAGTTGGTGCATTCTCTTGCAGACCCTGCCCCACCACACGTGACAGAACTCCCTCCAGCACTGTGTCCCAGTTTAGCTGCTAGTATTTCGTGAAACAAATACCAAACTCACAGTGCAGCAGCCTAAACACCACAAAAAGTGGAGGAGGACCAAATGGCTTCACAGTCCACACGGGGAGACGGGGAGACACTTAGTCCACAGTGGCCTCAGTTTACCTATAAAGAGAGGATTCAGCACTGCTTCATCTTGTTCATTGGAAAATAAGAAACCATGTCCTCCAGGTCACATAGATGCAGACCCAGCTTTGATGGTCTCACTACAAAGGAAGCCAAATCTCATGAAAACAACATATATTTCAAGTGCGGAAGCTCAGAGGCAGTTTCTCAAACAGTTTTTAGGCCAGCAGAGTTACATGTTTGTGGAGTGTTTACCATGTCCCTTACTTTTGGAAACTCCTAAACCACCTCCAAGGTTGTGAACTCCTGAGCATTTTCCATTCCAGATATGTATTCACTGATTGTGTAACTCTTCTCCTCTAATTGTGTCTTACTTGGGGTGAAGGTAATGTCAAGGCATTGTTTTGGATGAGAGCGGGAGGATATTTGTGCAGCATATATTTACATACACATTGGATTCATTTTCCAATTTTTCATTCGAAGTACTGAATCCCTGACACTAACCCATACCTAGTAGACTCAGACTATTCATCCTAATATAATGGGGAAAATTAACCCAACACAATAGAAATACAAGCACTTCAGAGGAGACATGTTCTATAGTTGGACTTGACATTTGCATTATATAAGGTAGGAGTTATACATCTAGTCAAATTTTAATTGAAATATTCTCCATGTGTTTTTAAACTTAACAAATATGTGAATACTTGTTTCCAATTTCTGTAGCCTATTCACACATGTATATTTATATGCATATATAGAATCCTACCAGGTATCACACGTACATTTTTCTAAGGTGGATGTCTTGGCAGATACAAATTGTGAGAAGTGTTCACTCCTCCTAAATGCTGTTGGAAATGAAAATTCAACCTATAAGAGAGCGTCCTAGAAGAACAACATTATACATAAACTCATGTTCAGTAACATAAATATTTTTGCATCTGTGGATGATATATATTTACTGATGAATTTCGATTGGCATTTATATTGGTACTTTTTAATGTCTGTGAGTGTTGTGTGTGTGTGTGTGTGTGTGTGTGTGTAGATATAGATATAGATATACTCTCCAAACTTTCCAAATATGAAATATATGTGTCTAGTATACACTCTCTAAATTCATTCATGTTCATGTATGTTGATTTATAATCAAATTTTCAGAAGATTATAATCAGAAATATTCATCCACCTGAAATACATATTTGTTTCCTAGTACTGACTACTAACTTCAGTGAAGGGTGCATTCAAATCCTAATTATTCTACAGTATCTGACCCAGTCTAACATCAATGCAAGTAGACTCCTATGGGACACGACATGCAATTTGTCATTCATTTGTATTCGACACTGGTACATTATTGTTTCTTCAGTTTTTGCACATCATAGGATATACATTTCATCCACAAGTTCACAAATTAATAGGCATTTGTTTCAACATTAATCACTTCTTGCTTCAGAACACATGTATTGTCAGGGTTTCTTGACTGGTCTTTTCATGAGACTTCTTTCCAAACACATTATTTTGAATTTCCATAATCATTTTGAAGCAAAACTCACACACTCTTCATGATAAACCAAAACACTAATATTTCCATTAGATATATAACTGGTTGGAATGAATGATTGTATATCAATATACAATTTCCTTTTATTTTTCAGATATCAGTTCAATTCATTATTTAAAGTTCAAGAAAGTTATATTATTTATTCACAGTATGGTCTATTCGTGGTTTTTCTCTATTTTCATAGAAACAGGGTACACCTATTTGTACCCCCAATTCTAATTTTACATCTTCAATATATTGCTCCAGAAATGGTGAAAGAAATACTCATGTCACCTCATTATCACAGTAATATTCTGGACAAAAAATGGAAAGGTCACACTTATGATTGTACAAGAGCCTAAATGGAAAGTGAACATGGATTTCTAAAAACATCCATGTCCAGGTTTCCTAATGCTGTCAATTGTCACTCCTATTGGTGACTACATATTTGTTTTTTCCTAATTTATATATTGAAACTCAACCCTGTTGAAAATGTCTAATTCTATCCCTCACTTTATACTTTGCCTGCTTTCGTAATGTTTCCATTGATATCTGCTTTTCTACATATTTTCCCCAGTTCAACATAGTGTCTGACTCTTCATATGTGCTGACATTTACATTCACTCTATAACCAAAAGTCTATTGCTAAAGAACTTTTGGTCCAAATCCTATACTCACTCGACTTCCTAAACCTACCGACTATCTTCCTAATCCTACTGATTATCCCTTTTTGACTGGATGTTCTCTTCTAAATTCAATCATCCAATGTACAAAGTCCTATGCCATTGTATATCAAATTATCTGAGACATCTTTGCAGAACATAATTCAAAGCTAAGTATCCCAATCAAGGGCAAAACCCTTCTGGGCTTCAAAGCATACCTAGATTTCTTTTTTCATACTTATATTTCACCTCTATATTCTTGTAAATATTGCAGGTTCCCAATGCCATTATTCATCGCACAGAATCATTCGTCACCAAATCAAACCTGTTTTTAACCCCAAGTATACACTGTTCTCTCAATCATTTTACAGAAGAGCAGGGACAGAGGGGTTCTTACAATACAGGAAAGTTGGGGATCTTCCACCAGATGAGAACCTCAAATGTCCATGCACAAATGATACCTGGAGAAGTTGTAGGCAGGTATGAAGCACCTGAGAGAGCAAAAGTCAACTTCCATTTCAAACAACCTGGTCAGGATGAAGGGATGTGTCTGAATCTGCCTCTCTCTTCTTATTGTAGACAAGGTGGAACAATCCAGGCCTGAGTGGAGAGCTGTTCCCGGGTGCCAATGTTTGATATACATTCTACCTTATGAAAGTGTCACAGGAAGTAGGGGAAACCTCCATCTTATGTAACCCTTGGAAGCAACTGTTAGGACAAAGTGGTTGCCAAGGCAGTGACCTCATTCAGTTCCAAAGAATGTGACATACCTCATTTCCTTGGTGATGGAACTCTCTGAACTTGGTATCCAAGAAGCCAGGCACCCAGAGGCAGTCCCAGTCCCAGGCCCAGTGGGCTCACTTGTTTGGATTTACCAAGGACATAGTCAGTTTTCTTGGTACCTAATGATGTGAGGATGGCCAAATGCCAGGAGAGCTCTGAAGATGGACCTTTCCTGAGAAAACAGGTAGTGGCTAACCACTTTTTCCTGACATCTTCACAGAGTTGGTCAAGGAAACAAGATCTGAGAGAAGACAGGCCATTTCGGGGGAACATAGTATGGCCCACCAGTCAGAGGACACTCCGGATAGTCACAGACCTACTTGGGGGAAGGAGGTGCCTTTGTGGGATTGGGTGTGGGTTTGTTGTATTGTCTCATGTTCTGAGAATAGATCGAAAAGGCGGTTTGTTTGGTTTGGAGCAGACAGTTTCTAGTAAGTCATTTGACAAGGCGAGTGTTTCTGTTTATGTGTATCGCACTGTGTCCGTTGTTGTAGACATTAGAAAAGAGAATGCATTAATGGATGTGTCCTGTCTAGTATAAATCTTCCCTATAATTCATCCTGCCCAATATATGAATGGACTGCAGCTTGTCTTATCGATGTGCAACACCTGCTATCTTTCTATGTTGTTGTTTTCTTCCTGAATTCTGGCCACTCTCCAGAATGGGCTCAGGGATTTGTGTCCAAAATATGTATCACCTCCAAGCTCTGTGACATGGCCATGTAAAGGATAGTTGAAGAGAATGGCGAGCATCTCAGAAAACTCAGATATCAGTGTGACCAGGAAAGTCTCAGTGCAGAAACACTGCTTTGGGCTTTTTGCTTACTTATTGTTGTGTTGCACTGAATGTCAGGAAGGTCTTTGCCTCAGGCCACCCCTTTGTGAAGCCTGAAGAAAACAGTTTTCAAATGGAAATGAATGGGCTTCACCTGTGGTTCTTTGCTTAATTGCTTTGGAAAGGGATGTGTCTTTATCAGCCTCTTGGTCCTGTGTGTTGCTGTGACTTAGATTCTCAGCACCTGATGGATCTTAAGAATGATCCCATGTGAGCTTCCAAAACCAGAATGGCAAAAAATATCATTCATTGTGGATGAAGACTCTTGCCTTCCTCTGTTAGGTTCCTGCACTCCAACAAATATGAATAGGGATTCTGTGAGTCAAATGAGTTCTTCAAAGCCCTGCAGAGGTGCTTGTGTTTTTGCATGACTCTAAATCACCTAAAGAATCGATACCTAAAATCAGTAGCCCTCAAATTGGAGAAACATAGAAGTATTAACGGCAGGCTTATTTGTTCACTCCTGGTTCACAGCAACGGTGTCCAGGCTACCCTGACTTTAGGCAAATGAGGGGCAAAGGAGCTGATTTTGGACACTGTCTTGGGCTGCACCCCTCATGGAAACCTCCAGCCAGATGTTAAGATGATTGACTATATGGAATAAGGTGAGGGCCATGTGGGAGTGTTTTGGTTTTAATGTTGGTCATTTGTGTGGCATTGGAAAAAATGACTGGTTCCACGTGGGCTTGAACTCTGGTGTGATTCCCCTTAAACACTGGGTTTTGGAACTGAACTCAGAGAAGCATTGCTATGAATTTTGTTGGGATTTTAAGAGGCCACGCATGAAAGTCGCTCTTGGAAACTGAGACCTAGGCCCCGGGTAGATTTCCACAGAGGCCTGGGAATCTCAGCAAGGATATCACATGATTTTATTCTTAAAGAAATGGCAGCCATAGTTGAGAGTCAAAACACACATGCACCTCACATTGTAGACCTCAATGGGCCTGGCCTAATGTGACCTTTTGTCCATTCTTTGGGAAGCCTTGCCTGTGAGATTTCTCCAGAGATTTCATTGAAATGATCTTCCTCACCATTTAATCTTTGCTGAATGAATTGAAACCCACAGTGCCTCCAACTTCATGCTTGAAAAATGCTAGATAAATACCATGAAATTTTTGAAATTCCTATGACCAGGTGGCACTGGAGAAACATTGGATGTCCTATTGCTGATCATGAGTATACCAGACAGTGCCTTGATTTACTGAGTTTCATGAAAATGGTGTAGAACAGAGATGCCAGTAAGTTGGAGCCTGCTGAGTAGTGGGTCTAGAGCAGTGCTGGGGAGGTGTTTGATAAAACATCCGTGGTAGGGCCATGTGTATCTACCATTGGATTCCAAATGGCTTGTAACTGACATGGTGCTGCCAGCAGACCCTTATATGTAAAGGCATCTTGTTATATGGAGAGTTTTAAGAGGAAAATTAAGAATCAGGTTGATATGGACAAGGGGGCAATGGGGCAAGCTGTGAGAGATAGAAGCCTAGTTGGTGCATTCTCTTGCAGACCCTGACCCACCACACGTGACAGAACTCCCTCCAGCACTGTGTCCCAGTTTAGCTGCTAGTATTTCGTGAAACAAATACCAAACTCACAGTGCAACAGCCTAAAAACCACAAAAAGTGGAGGAGGACCAAATGGCTTCACAGTCCACACGGGGAGACACTTAGTCCCCAGTGGCCTCAGTTTACTTACAAAGAGAGGATTCAGCACTGCTTCATCTTGTTCATTGGAAAATAAGAAACCATGTCCTCCAGGTCACATAGATGTAGACCCAGCTTTGATGGTCTCACTACAAAGGAAGCCAAATCTCCTGAAAACAACATATATTTCAAGTGCGGAAGCTCAGAGGCAGTTTCTCAAAAAGTTTTTAGGCCAGCAGAGCTCCATGTTTGTGGAGTGTTTACCCTGTCCCTTACTTTTTGAAACTCCTCTACCGCCTCCAGAATGTGAACTCCTTAGCATTTTCCATTCCAGATATGTATTCACTGATTTTGTAACTCTTCTCCTCTAGTTGTGTCTTACTTGTGGTGAAGGTAATGTCAAGGCATTGTTCTGGAAGAGAGCGGGAGGATATTTGTGCAGCGTATATTTACATACACATTGGATTCATTTTCCAATTTTTCATTCGAAGTACTGAATCCCTGACAATAACCCATACCTAGTAGACTCAGACTATTCATCCTAATATAATCGTGAAAATTAACCCAACACAATAGAAATACAAGCACTTCAGAGGAGACATGTTGTATAGTTGGACTTGACATTTGCCTTATATAAGGTTGGAGTTATAAATCTAGTCAAATTTTAATTGTAATATTGTCCATGTGTTTTTAAACTTAACAAATATGTGAATTCTTGTTTCCCTTTTCTGTAGCCTATTCACACATGTATATTTATATGCATATATAGAATCCTACCAGGTATCACACGTACATTTTTGTGAGGTGGCTGTCTTGGCAGATACAAATTGTGAGAAGAGTTCACTCCTCCTAAATGCTTTTGGAAATGAAAATTCAACCTATAGGAGAGTGTCCTATTAGAAAAACATTATATATAAACTCATGTTTAGTAAAATAAATATTTTTTATTTGTGGATGATATATATTTACTGATGAATTTCGATTGGCATTTATATTGGTACTTTTTAATGTCTGTGAGTGTTGTGTGTGTGTGTGTGTGTGTATATATATATATATATATATATATATATATATATATATATATATATATATATAGTATAGATATAGATATATAGATATAAATATGGATATACTCTCCAAATTTTTCAAAGTATGAAATATATGTGTCTTATTTTGCACTTCCTAAATTTTTCATATTCATGAATGTGGATTTATAATTATCTTTTCACAAGATTATTCTCAGAAACATTCATATACCGTACGAGACTCTTACCACTAATACTAATATAATGGAGAAAAAGAACCCAAACAGAATAGATACAAGCATTTCAGAAGAGACATGGTGTATAGTTGGACTTGCCTTTTGCATAATATAAGGTAGGAGTTATAAATCTATTCAATTTATTGAAATAATTTTCCAAGTGTTATTTTTTTTGACAAAACACAAAATTTAATCTTTGAAAAATAAATAAAATTGACACTTCCTTAACCAAGCTAATGAAGAAAAAAAACCTCAAATTACTAAAATTAAGGATCATAAAGGAACTTTTACAGAGTACACAACTAAAATACAGAGAATAATTGAAAACTAATTTGAAAATTTATAGTCTAATAAATTAAAATACCATGATGACATCAATAAAATTTTAGAGATATACCCAAACTTAATTAGTAGGACGTGAACAATTTAAACAAATCAATTTCAAGCAATGAAATAGAAGTTGCTGTCAACAGCCTACCAATCAAGCAAAGCCCAGGAACAGACAGATTCTCAGCCATGTTCTACAAGACCTTCAAAGAAGCATTCATCACAATACTCCTCAAATTATTCCATAAAATAGAAAAGGATGGAACTCCTCCAAACTCATTCCATGAGGCTATTATCACTCACATACCAAAATCAGACAAAGACACATCAAGGAAAGAAATCTTCAGAGCAATATTCCTGACAAAGATATATACAAAAATTCTCAATAAAATTCTTTTTTTTAAGCCAAAGTTAATCAAAAGGGATAAAGAGGGACACTACACACTATTCCATGTGTTTTTAAAGTTAAGAAATATATGAATTCCTGTCTCCCTTTCTCTGTAGCCTATTAAGCACATGTATTTTTATATGCACAAATAGAATCCTACCTGGTTTCACACGTACATTCTTGTAAGGTGGCTGACTTGGCAGATACTATTTGTGAGAAGAGATCACTCCTCCTAAACGCTGTTGGTACAGAAAATTCAACCCATGGGTGAGCTTCCTAGATGAACAACATTATACATACATCCATGTTCAGTAAAATGAATATTTTGGGATATGCGGATGAGTTATTTTTCATGATGAATTTCGATTGACATATATATTGCGACATTATAATGTGTGTGTGTTTGTCTCTCTCTCTCTCTCTCTCTCTCTCTCTCTCTCTCTATATATATATATATATATATATATATATATATATATATATATATATATATATAGTCTCCAGATTTTCCAAAATATGAAATATATGTCTTCTTATACACCACCTGAATTCATTCATATTCATATATGTGGATTTATAATCAACTTTTAACAAGTTTATTCTCAGAAATATACATCCACTGAAATACATATTTGTATCCTAGTACTGAAAACTAAATTCAGGGAAGGGTTCTTACAAATCCTAATATTTCTAGACTAACTGACCAAGTTTAACATCAATGCAAATACATTCCTATTGGATATGATGTGTTTTTTAAAGTTCATTTTTATTCAAACTTGGTGCGTTATTATTTATTCAGTTTATGGACATCATAAAATATATCCTTTCATTCACAAGTTCACAAATTTATAAATATTTGGTTTACTTTCAATCACTTCCTCCTTTGGAACACATATATTCCTCTATGTTTCTTGACTGGTCTTTTCACTAGACTTCTTTCTAAACACATTATTTTCGATTCCATTATCATTTTTGAAGCAAAACTCACACACTATTCATGATAAACGGTAACCCTAATAATACCATTAGATATATAACTTGTTGGAATGAATGTACATATATCAATATATGATTTCGTCTATATTTTCAGATATTAAAACAATCCATTATGTAAATTTGGAACCAGTCACATAATTTTTTCACAGTATGGTCTATTAATGCATCATCTCTATATTCATCAACACAGGGTAAACCTCTTAGTATCCCCAGTACTAATTTATATGTTTTCAAAATATTGCTCCCAGAAAAGGTGGAAGAAATACTCATGTCACCTGATCTACATATACATATTATCACAGTAATATTCTGGACACAAAATGCAAAGGTCACCATTATGATTGCAATAAGCCTCAATGGAATGTGAACAGGGATTACTAAAAACATCCATGTCCAGTTTGCCTAATGCTCTCAAATGTCAATTTAATTGGTGACTACATTTTTGTTTCTTTTTAAGATTATGTATTCAACCTCAACCCTGTTGAAAATGTCAAATCTTATCACTCACGTTATACTTTGCCTGATTTCCTAATGTCTCTATTGATGTCTGCCTTCCTACATATTTTTCCCAGTTCATCATTGTGCCCAACTTTTCACATATGGTGCCATTTATATTCACTCTCTAACCGAAACCTATTGCTAAAGAACTTTTGGTCCAAATCCTAGACTCACTCTTCCTCCTAAACCTACTGACTATCTTTCTAATCCTACACACTATCCCTTTTTCACTGGATGTTCTCTTCTACATTCAATCATCTGAGGTACAGGGTCTTATGCCATTGTGTATCGATTTGCATCGACCTCGGTGCAAAACATTACTCAAGCTAAGGATCCCAATCAAGAGCCCAAATCCTTCTGGGCTTCAAATATTACCTAGATTTCTGTTTTCATACTTATATTTTACCTCTATATTCTTATAAATATTGCTGGTTCCCAATACCATTATTCATCCAGCAGAATGATTCCTAAGCCAAATGGAACATGCTATTAACCCTAACCATACAATGTTTCCTCAATCTCACTTTACAGAAGAGCAGGGATAAAGTTGATATTACAATACAGGAAGTTAGGAGATCTTCCGCCTGCTGAGTACCTCAAAATCCATGCAGAAATAATCCCTGGAGAAGATGTAGGCAGCTATGAATGACCTGAGAGAACAAAAGTCATATTCCATGGCAAACAACATGGTCAGGATGAAAGGATGTGTCTGAGTCAGCCTCTCTATTCTTAATGCAGGGAAGATGGACCAAAGCAGGCCTGTGTGGAGAGCTGTTCCCAGGTGACTATGGTTTCTATACCATTCTAACATGTGAAAGTATCACAGGAAGTAGGGCAGCCTCCATGTCAGGAGACACTAGGATGCAACTGTTAGGACAAAGTAGTGGCCAAGACAGGGACCTCATTTATTTCCTGAAGGTAGTGACCTCACCTCATTTCCTTGGCGATGGAACTCTCTGAATTTTGTGATCCAGGAAGCCAGGCACCAGAGCCAGTCCAAGTCCCAGTCGCAGTGGGCTCACTTGTTTGGATTTACTAAGGACAGAGTCAGTCTTTCTTGGTACCTACTGATGTAAGGGTTGCCAAATACTAAGAAAGCTCTGAAGAGGGGTCTTTCCTGAGAGGACAGGAATTGGCTCACCACTGCCTCCTGACAACTTCACAGAGTTGACCAAGGAGACCAGATCTGAGACAGAAAGGCCATTTGTGGGGAACATCGTATGGCCTACCAGTCAGAGGACACTCCAGATAGTGACAGACCTACTTGGGGGAAGGAGTTGCATTTGTGGGTGTTGGTTTGTGTTTGTGGTTTTTTTCCATGTTCTGAGAATAGGTAAAAAAGGAGGTTTGTTTGGATTGGAGTGGACTGTTTCCAGTAAGTCATTTGACAAGGAGACTGTTTCTATGTCCATGTATCCCACTGTGTTTTTCTTTGTGGATATTAGAAAAAAATAGCTCATTGGGTGTGTCCTGTCTAGTAGAAAGCTTCCCAGCATGCATCCTTTCCAATTAATGAATGGACTGAGGCTTGCCTTATCCATGGGCAACACCTGCTATCTACCTAATTTTCCATTTTTTCATGAATTCTGGCCACTCTCAAGATTAGTATCATGTATTTTTGTACAAGATATGTACCACCTCCAAGCTCTGTGACATGGCCATGTACTGGATAGCTGAAGGGAATGGCGAGCAACTCAGATAACTCACATATTAGAGTAACAAGGAAAGTCTCCGTGGAGAAACCCTGCTTGGGGCCTTTTGATTACCTATTGTTCTGTTGCTCTGAATGTCAGAAAGGTCTTTGCCTCAGGCCACCCCTTTGTGAAGCCTGAAGAAAACAGTTTTCAAATGGAAATGAATGGGCATCACCTGTGGCTCTTTGCTTCATTGCTTTGGAAATGGATGTATCTGAATCAGCCTCTTGGCCCTGTGTGAGCCTGTGGTTTAGATTTTCAGCACCTGATGAATCTAAAGAAAGATCCCATGTGGGCATCCAAAACCTAAATGGAAAAAAGATCAGTCATTGTGGATGAAGCCTCTCGACTTCCTCTGTAAGATTCCTGACCTCCATCAAGTGAGAATAGGGATCATTTGTGTCAAATAAGTTCTTCAAAGGGCTGCAGAGGGGAGACAATAGGTGCTTGGGTTTTCTTATAACTCCAATTCACACTAAAAATCTATACCCCACAGTCAGTAGGCCTCAAATTTGAGAAGTGGAGTAGTATTAACGGCAGGCCTATTTGATCACTTCTGGTTCACACTAAGGTTGTCCAGGCCACCCTGACTTTAGGCAAATGAGGGACAAGGGAGATTATTTTTGACACTGTCTTGGGCTGTGCCCCTCATGGAAACCTCCAGCTAGAGGTTATGATTAGTGTCTATATAAAAAGATGAAGAGGGCCATGTGAGAGTGTTTTGGTTTTAATTGTCATCATTTGTGTGGCAATTTGAAGAGATGCCTGGGTCCACCTGGGCTTGAACTCTGTTGTGATTCCCCTTAGAGACTGAGTTGTGTAACTGACCTCAGAGAAGTATTGCCATGAATTGTGTTGGGATTTCAGGAGGCCACACATGAGATTCACCATTGGAATCTGAGATCTTGGCCCAGGGTGACTTAAACACAGAGCACTGGGAATCTAAGCCAGGATATCACAAGATTTTATTCTGAAAGATTCCAGCCACAGTTAAAACACCAACAGGGAATCTTTAGATCACTTATAAGCAAATTAAAAAACAAAATTTTTTAACAAGAGTAAAAATACTTAGTTAATGTAATGCTACCCTGAATTTTTTGGGTGAGTTTTACTTTATATTCCCTGTTTGAGATCCTAGTAAACTTGAGAGAAAAAAAAAAAGAAAAAAACAAAACTTTTGAACATAACTTTAAATGAAATAAAATCTGACCTACTGCTTTCGTAGTCATTCTCACATGTAGTAAGATGGGACACAGAGCCTTATCTCAGGTAAGACAGGGCTCTTTATAAATCATAAGTGTTTTAGTTCTAAAGCTGATCTTCGTTTTTTAATATCCTTTTACAAAGTTTACATAAATTGTTTGAGGTCACATGAACATTAGCTAACACCATATAATATCACTTTTGAAACATGAATTAAAGAATGGCTGAATGTTTTTAACATTCAAATAGATTAGGCTCTCATTAATTTAAAAATACATTTAAATTGTTGCACAATGTAAAGTGTAACATAAAACTTTACATATCTTATTGATAACAGGTAAATAAATCCCCAATATATATTTTATTTACCATACAACTTCAGAACACCAGCTTGATATAATGCTCTTTTAATGTTTCTACCTTATCGAGTTGTATAACTGGAAGATATGAGCACATTAATAGCATCACAGTTTACATTGATGTTTCTACATTAACCAAGTTTATCTTTTAAAGAAATGGCAGTACAGTGCTCTAAAATAACAGTTCTGTTTTAAACAGTTGTTTAATTTTTATGGTTGCTTGCTCTGGAAAAAATAAGACTTAATAAACACAATGTTATGAGTAATCTTATGTTTTAAGAAATTTTTGTCTCTTTAACACATGACTAATTTTTACAATCTTACACAGACTTTAGTAGAAAGTCTGTATAAGATTGTAAACATTTTATACAGATTTTGTACTAAAAATTGATAGACCTTAGTATATCAATCAGATATCAAACAAAAACACTCATGAATGAGTAAATCCAAATCAAATTTACTTTACTTTTTAATCAAAATATTAGACAAATGTATTGAACAGTGTAAACCATTTTTTGGTTGAAGGAAAAGTCCTAGAACAAAGTCATATAGACCTTTGGTAGACAATAATATTTTATTACATTTTTGAACACCTAGAAAAACTTATAGGCATAAATTTGAAGACATTTATATTTATCTTTTTATCCAATCTAAATTGAAACATTTAAACCACGTGAATTAAAGATCTGTGGTCCACTTTTTAAAATTTGTTTTTATGAGCGCTTTTTTATATGAGTGCTCCTTATATATGTTAATTTGTGTATCATTTGAATGATATACGGACATATGTGTATATATATATATATATATATATATATATATATATATATATAGAGAGAGAGAGAGAGAGAGAGAGAGAGAGAGAGAGAGAGACATAAAACACATAACAAAAGTGTGCACACCTAATAATAGTGAAGGCCTTGTAGCTTTTCACAGGTGAAATCACCATTGCAATGTTTTTAAAACTCCACAGTTGGTCAAAGATAAAACTGATCAGAAAAACATTAACCTAGGTCTGTAGGATCAAAATCATAAACTCAAAAAAAAAAAAAAGAATCTAAGAAAAAATTATGAGTCCTAGAAAAAATGACTGGCCGGTAATTAGTAAATACCATACAATTTACCATTTTTTTCCCTTAGGCCTCAGATCAGTCTCCTACTGAGCTTACAGGAGACTTTCATTTTCATTTCAACAGAAGTCCTGGCTGAGGTCTGGAAGGAGCAGGAAAAAACTGCTATTCTGAGCAGACACCTCAGGCCTAAGGCATTTTAACCATAATTTTCTGGTTAGGATGTTGAAAATTATGCTACAAGTTTAAGATACAATTCACAAAATTTTATATCTTTACATCTTGTTTTGTCAACAGATATCATACTATGATTTACTATCCTTGTCCAAATTAATGCACTGGTAAACACAGTGACATTTTCCCAGGCTACCCAATTCAGAATTGGAGAAAAAAAGACTGCATGATTGGGAAGTTACTTGCCAACTTGGAAGTAGAGTTCTTTAGTTTTCCATCCTAAGTATTTAAGTTCTCTGGCATGAATTATCTGAAATCAAAAACTAAACAATTACCTAAACCCGACTTTTAACTGCAATATTGTGCAATGCTTCAAAAAACGCATTCAGATACCAGATTTTTACAATAAAACATCATCATTTAGACACACATTCAGCTAAGATCATTCTCAAGAAACAATTTATAATATAAACACATTATTGCACATGTCTTAAAGTGCCAAAAACAAAGGCACAAGACAGACAGAAAGGAACTCCAGAATATGGCTGACAGACAGAAGCCTTTAAAACAGACCAGATAAGAGAAAAATCTCCTGCACCAGTGGCACCACAGATGTCCCCACAAGGGGACCAGATGTTTTCACAGAGAAGCTACCTGAAATGTAAAATCAAGGGTCTCCATGGTGACTTTACTGCATTTAGTGTCCCCTTTTTATTTTTCTCTTTTAAAAGAAGACAGAGGTGTCATAATTCTTACAGTGCAGGGAAGGAAGGAGGGAATTCCCTGAAGCAACAGGGCTTTGGCAGTTGCTGGGGTCCCTCAGTCCCTCCTTTTACTTACAGGATTAGCTCTTCTGTTTCGGGTCCACTCCAAGCATGCACCATCTCCTAACATTTCAGTCGTCAGCTCTCAAAAAGTTCTGGGACGGGGCCGGGTATCAAAATTTGTAACTTAAAGTTCGGTTTCTGACCCTGAAGCAAATTAATGCTAATTTAATAATGAGGACAGGGTTTTGAGAAAAAGAAAATGGAGGTTTATTGCTTTGCTGACAAAGGAAAAACAAGGGGACTCTGCCAAAAGGTTGTGACTCTCATGATCTGGAGGGACAAGGGATTTTAAAGAGTTTCACTTGTTAACCTGGGGTATACTCAGTTCTTCGTTCCCCAGCAGGCATTGCCCTGTGCAGTGGGTGTGCTCCAGGCAGCCAGCTAGGGGCTTCTTTCTTCCTGCTTAACAAAGGTGGGTAAAGTTCATCACAGTTCCTTAAAACACAGTCGAAAGGGTGTCAGGCTTACTTGCTTTGTTACCCTTTTTCACGTCCAATATCCTTAAAATTTTACCACAGAAATCAAACAAAAAAACGCACAAAAAAAACAACAAAAAACATATAGACCACAGAACAAAACACAGAAAAACAGAATCCTGGTGCCGAAACAGAAAAACAGAGGAGCAATGCAACATCTTGCTAAAGCTCCAGGGTAGGAGCGTGTGTGTGCCCATCGGCACCTCTCTACCCTTCCAGAGGAAATCCCTACAGAACAGAACAGAGGACAGCATGATTCTCATTACTGTCCTGGACAGGAGTGTATGTGAGCCTCCCCAGGCCACCTCTCTGTCATCAGAAGAGATCTCCCTTAACCAGATATCAGATGTTATAAAGGCGCCACTTACCTATGGAGGCCTCCTCCACCAGGGGCTTGATAATAGTTTTAGTGTGGTGGTTCACTGCAGTGCTCCCCAGACTGACGGCTCACTCCAAGGCCTTGGAACATCTCAAGTTGTGCACCTCCTAGAGTGGTTCTCCAGCCCAGTGCCCTGGAGGGAAGGCCAGCTTCAGAATTTTCAGCAGTCTGGTTTTGTGATCTGCTCGGCCAGGGTCATCTCACTGGGGAACTCCAAAATTTTGGACTAGGATGCAAGAAAAGACCACTGACTCCAATTAAAATCAAATTAAGGCAAGCTTATTATTTCAACAGGCTGGGCTGCCTCTCCTTCCCAAAATGGCGGGAACAAGACAGCAACCCCACCTTTCCTACAGCCCAGCTATATAGCCCAGAAAGTTACACAAACGGGTGGTTACAGATAACAAAACTTTGAAAGCATCACACTAATGGTAGTTTACATTTTTTTTTTTTGCTGGCCCCAATATCAGAAATAATTACGACCATTATGGCCTCAGAGAGGGTTGTTGTCTGGCCAGGGAAGGCCAATATTTATGAGGTGTCACTAAAGTTTCAGAAAGTACTGTTATCTGGTCAGAGAGCCAGGTGTGGATGAGTTCAAGGCACGGGCAGGCGTTCCAAGCAGGTTCAGAATTTGCAGTAATTTAGAGTAAAGCCAAAATTATCTTTTCACGGCTTTGTGGCAAGATGGTTCCCAATTTTAATAAAAAATCAGGTTGGGTCTATCAAGCCTCTCCCTTACTTTTGGAAACTCCTCTGCAAACTCCAATGTTGTGAACTCCCGAGCATTTTAATTCCAGATATGTATTCACAGAATTTCTAACTCTTCTATTCCAATTGTGTCTTTCTTGGGGCGAAGGTAATATCAAGTCATTGTTCTGGATGAGAGTGGAAATATTTTTGTGTAGCACATATTTGCATACACATTTAGGAGATCACTCCTCCTAAACACTGTTGGAACAGAAAATTCAAACTATGGGGGAGCTTCTTAGTTGAACAACATTATTCATGAATCCAAGTTCATTAAACAAATAGTTTTGGATCAGTGGATGATATATATTTCAAGATGAATTTCAATTGGCATATACTATGCTACATTTTAATGTCTGTGTGTGTTTTTTGTTTATAATGTTTTGCGATTTATATGGATTTAAAATCAAGTTTCCACAAGATTATTCTCAGAATATTCATCCACCTGAAATACATATTTGTTTCCTAGTACTGAAAACTAACTTCAGTAAATGGTGCATAAAAATCCTAATATGTCTACAGTAACTGACCCAGATTAATATCAATGCAAGTAGATTCCTAGGGGACATGATGTGTATTTTGATGTTCATTTTTATTCAACACTGCTACATTACTATTTCTGCAGCTTATGCACATCATACTGTATATATTTCATTCAAAAGTTCGCAAATTTATATGCATGTGTTTCACATTCAATCACTTCCTGCTTCAGAACACATGAATTCCTCCAGGTTTCTTGACTATTCTTTTCATGATACTTCTTTCCAAACACATTATTTTTGATTTCCATAATCACGTTTGAAGCAAAACTCACACACTTTTCAGGATAAAATATAACCCTAATATTACCATTAGATGTATAAGTGGTTGGAATGAATGATTGCATATCAATATGAGATTTCTTTTATATTTTCAGATATCAATTCAATCCATTATTTAAAGTGGAACCAGTTATATTATTTATACACAGTATGGTCTATTCATGCATAATCTGCATATTCATAGACACAGGGTACACCTATTTGTACCCCAAATACTAAATTATACGTCTACAAAACATTGCTCCAGAAACGGTGGAAGAAATATTCATGTCACCTGATCTACACATACATTTTATCACAATAATATTCTGGACACAAAATGCAATGGTCACACTTATGATTTTAAAAAAGCCTAAATGGAAAGTGAACATGGATTTCAAAAAAACATCCAAGTCCTGGTTACCTAATGCTCTCGAATTCAATCCTATTTGTGACAACATATTTGTTTCTTCCTAAGATTATATATTCAAACTCAACCCTGTTGAAAATGTCTAAACCAATTACACACTTTATACTTTTGCTGATTTCCTAATGTCTCTATTTATGTCTGCTTTCCTACATATTTTCCCCTGTTCATCATTGTGACTGACTCTTCACATGTGCTGACATTTACATTCACTCTCTACCCGAAACCCTATTTGTAAAGAACTTTTGGTCCAAATCCTATACTCACTCTTCTTTATAAACCTGCTGACTACCTTGGTAATCCTACGGA
Organism: Callospermophilus lateralis; assembly: GCF_048772815.1. NCBI lineage: Eukaryota > Metazoa > Chordata > Mammalia > Rodentia > Sciuridae > Callospermophilus > Callospermophilus lateralis. The sequence goes on from NW_027517788.1 coordinate 30,414, forward strand.
CTATTCCTTTATGACTAGATGTTCTGTTTGTTATTCAATCATCCGAGGTACAAGATCCAATTTCATTGTATATTGACTTATGTGAGACATCTGTGCAGAATATAATTCAAAGCTAAGTATCCCACTCAAGGGCCCAATGCCCTACTTGGCTTCAAATCTTCCCTAGATTTCTGTTATATTTTACCTATATATTCTTGTAAATATCACAGGTTTCCAATACCATTATTCATCCAGCAGAATGATTGCTAACCAAAATTGAACATATTATTAACCCTAACCATACACTGTTCCCTCAATCTAACTTTAGAGCAGTGCAGGGACAGAGTTGGTCTTACAAAAGAGGAATGTTGGGGATCTTCCACCTGCTGAGAATATCAAAGATCCATGCAGAAATGATCCCCGAAGAAGATGTAGACTGCTATGAAGGACCTGAGAGAGCAAAAGTTAGCTTCCATGGCAAACAACCTGGTCACTATGAAGGGATGTGTCTGAATAAGCCTCTCTCTTTTTAATATAGAGCAAATGGACCAAACCAGGCCTGTGTGGAGATCTTTTTCCCGGTACCAATGGTTGATATACCATTCTAACTTGTGAAAGTGTCACAGGAAGTAGGGGCAGCCTCCATCTCATGGGACCCTTGGAAGCAACTGTTAGGACAAAGTGGTTGCCAAGGCTGTGAGCTCATTCACTTCATGAAGGAAGTGACCTACCTCACTTTCTTGGTGATGGAACTCTCTGAACTTGGGATCCCTGAAAACAGGCAGCCAGAGTCAGGCCCAATAACAGTCACAGAAGTCTCACTTTTTGGATTTACCAAGGAGAGAGTCAATCTTTCTTGGTATCTACAGTTGTGAGGATGGCCAAATGCCAGGAAAGATATGAATTGGGGTCTTTCCTGAGAAAGCAGGTATTGGCTCACCGCTGGCTCCTGACAACTTCACAGAGTGGGCCAAGGAGTCCAGATTTGAGAATAGAGAAGCCATTTCGGGGGAACATAGTATGGCCCACAAGGCAGAGGACACTCTTGATAGTCACAGACCCTCTTGGGGGAAAAAGGTGCCTTTGTGGGAATGAGTGTGTGTATGTGGTTTTGTCTCATGCTCTGAGAATAGGTAGGAAAGGCGGTTTCTTTGGTTTAGAATGGACTGTTTCTAGTAAGTCATTTGACAAAGCAAGTGTTTCTATGTCTGTGTATCCAACTGTGTCCATGGTTGTAGACATTACAAAAGAAAATGCATCAATGGATGTGTCCTGTCTAGGAGAAAGCTTCCCCACATTCATCCTGCCCAATTTATGAAAGGACGGAGGCTTGCCTTATTGATGGGCAAGACCTGCTGTCTTCCTAAGTTTCTGTTTTCTTCTTGAATTCTGGCCACTCTCCAGAATAGACTCATGGTTTTGTGACCAAGATATGTAGCACCTCAAAGCTCTGTGACATGGCCGTGTACTGGATAGCTGAAGGGAATGGCGAGAATCTCAGGAAACTCAGATATCTGTGTGATCATGAGTGTCTCAGTGGAGAATCCCTGCTTTGGGCCTTTGCTTACCTATTGTTCTGTAGCACTGAATGTCAGGAAGGTCTTTGCCTAAGGCACCACTTTGTGAAACCTGAATAAAACAGTTTTCTAATGGAAATGAATGAGCATCACCTGTCTCTCTTTGAGTAATTGCTTTTGAAAGGGATGTGTCTGAGCCAGTCTGTTGGCTGTGTGTGAGGCTGTGGCTTGCATTCTCAGCACCTGATGGATCTAAAGAAAGATGCCATGTGTGCATCCAAAACCAAAATGGCCAAAAGAGCAGTCATTGTGGATAAATTCTCTTGCCTTCCTCTGTAAGGTTCCTGACCTCTATCAAGTGAGAATAGGAATCCTTTGGGTCAAATGACTTCTTCAAAGCCCTGCGGAGGCTAGCCAATAGGTGCTTGGGTTTTCTCATGACCCCAATGCACATAAAGAATCTAAACCCCACAGTCAGTAGGCCTCAAATTGGAGAAGCTGAGCAGTATTAATGGTAGGCCTTTTTGATCACTTCTGGTTCACAGAAGGGGTGTCCAGGCCACTCTGACTTTATGGAAATGACGAGCAAGAGTGCGTATTTTGGACACTGTCTTGTCCTGCGCTCCTCATAGAAACCTCCAGCTAGAGGTTATGATGAGTGTCTATATGGAAGAAGATGAGAGCCATGTGGGACTATTTTGGTTTTAATTGTGGTCATTTGTGTGGCAGTTGGAAGAGATGACTGGGTCCACCTGGGTTTGAACTCTGGTGTGAATCCCCTTAGAGACTGAGTTCTGGAAGTGACCTCAGAGAAGTATTGCCATGAATCGAGTTGGGATTTTAGGAAGCCATGCATGAGAGTCGCCCTTATAAACTTAGATCAAAGTCCAGGGTGGCTTTCCACAGAGCACTGGGAATCTCAGCCAAATTATCCCATGATTTTATTCTTAAAGAATTGGCAGCCATACTTGAGAGTCAAAACACACATGGAACTCACATTGTAGACCTCAATAGGCCTGGCTTCATGTAACCTTTTGGCCACTCTATGGGAAGCGTTGCCTATGAAAGTTCTCCAGAGTTTCACTGAAATGAGCTTCCTCAACATTTAATGGTTCTTGAAAGCCACAGTGCCTCCCAACTACATCCTTGAAAAATGGCTAGATAAATACTTTGAAATTTTTGAAATTCCCATGACCAGGTGGCACTGGAGTATCTTTGGATGTCCTGCTGCTGATCATGAGTGTACCAGAGAGTGCCTTGATTGACTGGAATTTATAAAAATAATGTAGAACAGAGATGGTAGTAAGTTGGAGCCTGCTGAGTAGTGGGCCTAGAGCAGTGGTAGCCACGTGTGTGATAAAACATCTGTGGTGGGTCCATGTGATTAGCCCATTTGCTTCCAAATGGCTTGTGACTGACATGGTGCAGCCAGCAGACCCTTATTTGTAAAGGCATCTTTTTATTTGGAGAGCTTTCAAGGTAATGATCAGAATCAGGTTGATATGGTCAAGGGTGCAAGCTATGTGAGAAAGAAGCCTGGTTGTTTCATTCTCCTGCAGACCCTAACCCACCACACGTGACAGAACTCCCTCTAGCACTGTGTCCCAGTTGAACTTGTTGTTCAAAAAGCCCAGTGCAGCAGCAAGAACCAAAAGCCCCAGTGCAGCAGCAAGAACCACCACAAAAATTTGAGGAGGACCAAATGGCTTCACAGTCCACACGGGATGAAACTTAGCCTCCAGTGGCCACACTTTACCTACAAAGAGAGAATTCAGCACTGCTGCCTCAGGTTCATTTGAAAATAAGAATCCATGTTCTCCAGGTCATATAGATGCAGACCCAGCTTTGATGGTCTCACTACAAAAGAAGCTAAAACTCCTTAATACAACATATATTTCAAGTGCCCAGCTTCACAGGCAGTTTCTCAAGAAGTCTTTAGGCCAGCAGAGCTCAATGTTTGTGGAGTGTTTACCATGTCCCTTACTTTTGGAAACTGCTCTACCACCTCCAAGGTTGTGAACTCCTGAGCATATTCCATTCCAGATTTGCATTCACAGATTTTCTAACTCTTCTCCTCTAATTGTGTCTTACCTGGGGTGAAGGTAATGTCAAGGCATTGTTGTGGATGAGAGTGGGAAGATTTTTGTGTAGCACATATTTGCATACACATTGGATTCATTTTCCAATTTCCCATTAAAAATACTGAATCCCTGACACTAACCCATACCCTACTAGACTCTGACTACTAATCCTAATATGATGGAGAAAAATAACCCAAACAGAATAGAAATACAAGCAGTACAGAGAAGGCATGGTGTATAGTTGGACTTGCCTTTTGCATTATGTAGGGTAGGTGTTATAAATCTAGATAATTTTTAATTGAAATAGTTATCCATGTGTTTTTAAAGTTAACAAATATGTGAATTTCTATCTCCCTTTCTCTGTAGCCTATTCAGCAAATGTATTTTTATATGCACATATAGAATCCTAGCTGGTATCACATGTACATACTTGTTTGGAGGCTGACGTGGCAGATAAAAATTATGAGAAGAGATAACTCCTCGTAAATGCTGTTGGATCTTAAAATTCAACCTATGGGTGATCTTCCTAGTTGAACAACATTATTCATAAATCCATGTTCAGTAAAATTAATATTTTTGGATCAGTGGACGATATATATTTCACCATGAATTTCGATTGGCATATATACTGCTACTCTTTAATGTCTGTGTGTGTTTTGTGTTTGTGTGTGTATATATATATATATATACAATCTCTAGATTTTTTAAAATATAAAATATATCTGTCTTATTATACACTCCCTAAATACATTCATATTCATGTATGTGGATTTATAATCAAATTTTTACAAGATTATTCTCAGAAATATTCATCCCCCTGAAACACATATTTGTTTACTAGTACTGAAAACTAACTTCAATGAAAGGTGCATACAAATCCTAATATTTCTGCAGTAACTTACCCAGGTTAATATCAATGCAAGTAGATTCCTATGGGACATGATGTGTATTTTGACATTCATTTTTATTCAACACTGGTACAGTACTATTTTTTCAGTTTATGCACATCAAAGGATAAATGTTTCATCCAAAATTTCAAAATTTAAAACTTTTGATTCACTTTCAATCACTTCCTGCTTCAGAACACATGTATTCCTCCATGTTTCTTGACTGGTCTTTCATGAGACTTCTTTGCAAACACATTATTTCCGATTTGCATAATCAATTTTGAAGCAAAACTCACACACTCTTCATGATCAACCATAACACTAATATTACCATTAGATGTACAACTGGTTGTAATGAATGTATGTATGCCAATATCAATATAAGATTTCCTGTATATTTTCAGATATCAATTTATTCCAATTCCAATTTCTAATGTTGGGTCCAGTTATATTATTTATTCACAGTTTGGTCTATTCATTCATCATCTCTATATTCATCAAAACAGGGTACACCTATTTTTTTCCCCAATACTAATTTATAGGTTGTAAAAATATTGCTCCCCATAATGGTGGAAGAAATACTCATATCACCTGATCTACATATACATTTTTATCACAGTAATATTCTGGACACAAATGCAAAGGTAACACTTATGATTGTACCAAAACCTAAATTGAACGTGAATATATATTACTAAAACCATCCATGTCCAGGTCGCCTAATGCTCTCAAATTTCAATCCTATTGGTGACTACATATTTGTTTCTTCTAATATCATATATTCAACCTCAACCCTGTTGAAAATGTCTAATCCTGTTACTCACTTTATACTTTGCCTGATTTCCTAATGTCTCTATTTTATATCTGCTTTCCTACATATTTTCCCCAGTTCATCATTGTGACTGACTCTTCATATGTGCTGATATTTTCATTCAGTCTCTAAACGAAACCCTATTGCTAAAGAAGTATATTTCCAACTCAAAGACTCACTCTTCAACCTAAACCTACTATTTTCCTAATCCTACTGACTATCCCTTTTTGACTGGATGTTCTCTTCGACATTCAGGCATCTGAGGTACTAGGTTTTATTCCATTGTATGTAGATTTACCTGCGACCACATTGCAGAATGTAATTCAAAGCTAAATATCATAATCAAGGGCCCAATGCCCTTCCTGGCTTCAAATCTTACCTAGATTTCTCTTTTCATACTTATATTTCAAATACATATTCTTATAAATATTTCAGGTTCCCAATACCATTATTCATCCAGCAGAATGATTCCTAACACAAATAAAACATGTTGTTAACCCTAACCATACACTGTTCCCTCAATCTAAATTTACAGAGGGAAGGGACAGAGTTGGTCTTACAGTAAAGAAATGTAAGGGGTCTTCCACCTACTGAGACCCTCAAAGTTCCATGCTGAAATGATCACTGGAGAATATGTACGCAGCTATGAAGGACCTGAGAGAGCAAAAGTCATGTTCAATGGCAAACAACCTGGTCAGGATGAAGGTTTCTGTCTGAATCAGCCTCTCTATTCTTAATGTAGAGAAGATGGACCAAACCAGGCCTGTGTGGGTAGCTGTTCCCGGGTGCCTATGGTTGATATAAGATTCTAACTTGTGAAAGTGTCACAGGAATTAGGGACAGCCTCCTTTTCATGTGAGACTTGGAAGCCACTGGTTGGACAAAGTGATTGCCAAGGCAGTGACCTCATTCAGTTCCTGAAGGAAGTGACCTCACATCACTTCCTTAGTGAAGGAAATCTCAGAACTTGAGATTCATGAAGCCAGGCACCCAGAGTCAGTCCCAGTCCCAGTCCCAGTGGTCTCACTTGTTTGGATTTACCAAGGACAGAGTAAGTCTTTCTTGGTACCTATTGATGTGAGGATTGCAAAATGCCAGTAAAGCTCTGAAGAGGGGCCTTTCCTGAGAAAGCAGGTAGTGGCTCACCTCTGGGTCCTGACACCTTCACAGAGTTGGCCAAGGAGACCAGATCTGAGACATTTCAGGCCATTTAGGGGGAAAATAATATGGCCCACCAGTCAGAGGACACTCCGGATAGTAACAGACCTTCTTGGGGGAAGGAGCTGCCTTTGTGGGTGTTGGTTTGTGGTTTTGTCTCATTTTCTGAGAATAGGTAGGCAAGGCGCTTTATGTGCTGTGGAATGAACTGTTTATTGTAAGTCATTTGACAAGGCGAGTGTTTCTATGTCTGTTTACCTCACTGTGTCCGTGGTTGTACTCATTAGAAAAAAAGAATGCATCAATGGATGTGTCCTGTCTAGTAGAAAGCTTCCCAGAATTCATCCTGCCTAATTTATGAATGGAGTTCAGATTGCCTTATCAATGGGTAACACCTGCAATCTTCCTAAGTTACAGTTTTCTTCCAGAATTCTGGCCCCTCTCCAGAATAGTCTCATGGTTTTGTCTCTAAGGTATGTACCACCTCCAAGCTCTGTGACATGGCCATGTACTGGATAGCTCAAGTGAATTGTGAGCATCTCAGAAAAATCAGAAATATGTGTGACCACTAAATCTCAGTGGAGAAACCCTGCTTTGGGCCTTTTTTTTAATTAATTTTTATTGTAGGTTGTTCAAAACATTACATAGTTCTTGATATATCATATTTCACACTTTGATTCAAGTGGGATATGCACTCCTTTTGCTTACCTATTATTCTGTTGCTATGAATGTCACGAAGTTCTTTGCCTCGGGCCAAAAATTTGTGAAGCCTGAAGAAAACAGTTTTCAAATGGAAATGAATGGGCATCACCTAGGGCTCTTTGCTTAATTGCTTTGGAAAGGGGTGTGTCTGAATCAGCCTCTTGGCCCTGTGTGAGGCTGTGGCTTAGATTCTCAGCACCTGATGGATCTAAAGAAAGATCCCATGGATGCATACAGAACCAAAATAGCCAAAAGAGCGGTCATTGTGGATGAAGACTCTCGCCTTCCTTTCAAAGGTTCCTGACATCTATCAAGTGAGAATAGGGATCCTTTGGGTCAAGTGAGTTATTCAAAGCCCTGCAGAGGCTAGCCCATACGTGCTTGGGTGTTCTCATTACTCCAATTCACATAAAGAATCTAAACCCCACAGTCAGTAGGCCTCAAATTGGAGAAGCCAAGCAGTATTAATGGCAGACCTATTTGATCACTCCTCGTTCACAGTCAGGGTTTCCAGGCCACACTGATTTTAGGCAAATCGGGGGAAAGGTAGGTTATTTTGGACATTGTCTTGGTCTGTGTCCCTCATGGAAAACTCCATCCAGAGGTTATGATGAGGGTCTACATGGAAGAAGATAAGGGCCATGTGGGAGAATTTTGTTTTGAATTGTGGTAAGTTGTGTGGCAGTTGGAAGAGATGCCTGGGTTTACCTGGGCTTTAACTCTGGTGTGATTCCCCTTAGAGTCTGAGTTCTGGAACTGACCTCAGAGAAGCATTGTCATCAATTGTGTTTGAATTTTACTAGGCCATGCATGAGAGTTGCCCTTGGAACCTGAGATCTAGGCCCAGAGTGGCTTTCCACAGAGCACTGGGAATCTCAGCCAGGATATCACATGATTTTATTCTGAAAGACTTTGCAGCCACAGTTGAGTCAAAACACGCATGGACCTCACATTGTAGACCTCAATGGGCCTGGCTTCATGTGACCTTTTGGCTACTCTTTGGGAAGCCTTGCCTGTGAGTGTTCTCTAGAGCTTTCATTGAAATGAGCTTCCTCAACATTTAATGGTTCCTGAATGAATTGAAACCCCCAGAGCCTCCAACTTCATCCTTGACAAATGGCTTGATAAATACCATGAAATTTTTGAAATTCCCATGACCAGGTGGCACTGGAGAACTTTTGGATGTCCTGTTGCTGATGATGAGTGTACCAGTCAGTGCCTTGATTTACTGGGTTTCATGAAATTTGTGTAGAACAGTGATGCCAGTAAGTTGGATCCTGCTCATTAGTGGGCCTAGAGCAGTGGTGTGAAGGTGTGTGATAAAACATGTGTGGTGGTGACATGTGGATCTGCCATTGGCTTCCCAAAGGCTTGTGACTGACATGGTACAGCCAGCAGACCCTTCTATGCAAAGGTGTTTTTTATATAGAGAGGTTTCAGGGCAATGTTCAGAATCAGGTTGCTATGGAAATGGGGGCAACTTATGTGGAATTGAATCCTGGTTGGTGCATTCTCATGCAGACCGTGACCCTCCACACGGGACAGAACTCTCTCCAGCACTGTGTCCCAGTTTAGCTCCTTGTATTTCATGAAGCAAATACCAAACTCCCAGTGCACCTGTGAGAAACACCACGAAAATTGGAGAATGACCAAATGGCTTCACAGTCCACACGTGGAGACACTTACAACCCAGTGACCATAGTTAAACTACAAAGAGAGTATTCAGCATGGCTGCCTCATGTTCATTGGAAAATTAGAAACAATATCCTCCAGGTCACATTGTTGCACACCCAGATTTGATGGTCTCCCAACAAAGGAAGCTAAAGCTCCTAACAACAACATATATTTTTAAGTGCCCAACCTCAGAGGAAGTTTCTCAAGAAGTCTTTACACCAGCAGAGCTCCATGTTTGAGAAATGTTTACCCTGTCCCTTACTTTTGAAAACTCCTCTACCACCTCGGAGGTTGTGAACTCCTGAGCATTTTTCATTCCTGATATATATTCACAGATTTTCTAACTTTTCTCCTCTAATTGTGTCTTACTCGGAACAAAGGCAATGTCAAGGCAATGTTCTGGATGAGAGTGTGAACATTTTTTTGTAGCACATATTTACATACACATTGCATTCAT
>NW_027517789.1:0-39673 GCF_048772815.1 Callospermophilus lateralis
GTGGGATTTGTGTACTGATCATTACCACCAAGTATCATCAAGATTGGGTGAAAAAATATTTGCTGGTATTTCGGAAACTCGTTAATTCTTAGAAGCTTGACAACCCCTCTCAATGAAAGTGCTTTTCCACAGTCTGTGCTTTGGGCTACTTAAAGAGGAAACAAACCATAGAGACAAAACTGAGAACTCCTTTATTTTGTCAAGTTTCAAGGAGCTACTACAAACCATGTTGGATTTAGAGTTCCAAATTCATCTATCTATATAGGAGAGAGCAGATGGAAATATAAATATAAAAACTGCTACTGTAGACGAACTCTTAAACCCAGAAGAACAAAATTTGGTGAGCCAAGTGGGATTTGTGTACTGATCATTACCACCAAGTATCATCAATATTGGGTGAAAAAATATTTGCTGGTATTTCGGAAACGCGTTAATTCTTAGAAGCTTGACAACCCCTCTCAATGGAAGTGCTTTTACACAGTCTGTGCTTAGGGCTACATAAAGAGGAAACAAACCATAGAGACAAAACTGAGAACTCCTTTATTTTGTCAAGTTTCAAAGAGCTACTGCAAACCATGTTGGATTTAGAGTTCCAAATTCATCTATCTATATAGGATTGAGCAGATGCAAATCTAAATATAAAAACTGCTACTGTAGACGAACGGTTCAACGTAGAAGAACAAAATTTGGTGAGCCAAGTGGGATTTGTGTACTGATCATTACAACCAAGTATCATCAAGATTGGGTGAAAAAATATTTGCTGGTATTTCGGAAACTCGTTAATTCTTAGAAGGTTGGCAACCCCTCTCAATGAAAGTGCTTTTCCACAGTCTGTGCCTAGGGAAACTTGAAGAGGAAACAAACCATAGAGACAAAACTGAGAACTCCTTTATTTTGTCAAGTTTCAAAGAGCTACTACAAACCATGTTGGATTTAGAGTTCCACATTCATCTATCTATATAGGAGAGAACAGAGGGAAAACTAAATATAAAAACTACTACTGTAGATGAGCGCTTCAACCTAGAAGAACAAAATTGGGTGAGCCAAGTGGGATTTGTGTACTGATCATTTCCACCAAGTATCATGAAGATTGGCTGAAAAAATATATGCTGGTATTTCGGAAACGCGTTAATTCTTAGAAGCTTGACAACCCCTCTCAATGAAAGTGCTTTTCCACAGTCTGTGCTTTGGGCTACTTGAAGAGGAAACAAACCATAGAGACAAAACTGAGAACTCCTTTATTTTGTGAAGTTTCAAAGAGCTACTACGAACCGTGTTGGATTTAGAGTTCCAAATTCATCTATCTATATAGGACAGAGCAGAGGGAATCTTAAATATAAAAACTGCTTCTGTAGACGAACGCTTCAACCTAGAAGAACAAAATTTTGAGCCAAGTTGGATTTGTGTACTGATCATTACCACCAAGTATCATCAATATTGGGTGAAAAAATATTTGCAGGTATTTCGGAAACTCGTTAATTCTTAGAAGCTTGGCAACCCCGCTCAATGAAAGTGCTTTTCCAAAGTCTGTGCATAGGGCTACTTGAAGAGGAAACAAACCATAGATACAAAACTGAGAACTCCTTTATTTTGTCAAGTTTCAAAGAGCTACTCCAAACCATGTTGGATTTAGAGTTCCAAATTCATCTATCTATATAGGAGAGAACAGAAGGAAACCTAAATATAAAAACTGCTTCTGTACACGAACGCTTCAACCTAGAAGAACAAAATTTGGTGAGCCAAGAGGGATTTGTGTACTGATCATTACCACCAAGTATCATCAAGATTGGGTAAAAAAAATATTTGCTGGTATTTCGGAAACTCGTTAATTCTTAGAAGCTTGGCAACCCCTCTCGATGAAAGTGCTTTTCCACAGTCTGTGCCTAGGGCTACTTGAAAAGGAAACAAACCATAGAGACAAAACTGAGAACTCCTTTATTTTGTCAAGTTTCAAAGAGATACTACAAACCATGTTGGATTTAGAGTTCCAACTTCATCTATTTATATAGGAGAGAACAGAGGGAAACCTAAATATAAAAACTGCTACTGTAGACGAACGCTTCAACCTAGAAGAACAAAATTTGGTGAGCCAAGTGCAATTTGTGTACTGATCATTACCACCAAGTATCATCAAGATTGGGTGAAAAAATATTTGCTGGTATTTCGGAAACTCGTTAATTCTTATAAGCTTGGCCACCCCTCTCAATGAAAGTGCTTTTCCACAGTCTGTGCCTCGAGCTACTTGAAGAGGAAACAAACCATAGAGACAAAACTGAGAACTCCTTTATTTTGTCAAGTTTCAAAGAGCTACTACGAACCACATGGGATTTAGAGTTCCAAATTCATCTATCTTTATAGGAGAGAACAGAAGGAAACCTAAATATAAAAACTGCTACTGTACACGAACGCTTCAACCTAGATGAACAAAATTTCGTGAGCCAAGTGGGATTTGTGTACTAATCATTACCACCAAGTATGATCAAGATCGGGTGAAAAAATATTTGCTGGTATTTCGGGAAGTCGTTAATTCTTAGAAGCTTGGCAACCCCTCTCAATGAAAGTGCTTTTCCACAGTCTGTGCTGAGGGCTACTAGAAGAGGAAAAAACCATAGAGACAAAACTGAGACTTCCTTTATTTTGTCAAGTTTCAAAGAGCTACTACAAATCATGTTGGATTTAGAGTTCCACATTCATCTATCTATATAGGAGAGAACATGGGAAAAACTAAATATAAAAACTACTACTGTAGATGAACGCTTCAACCTAGAAGAACAAAATTTGGTGAGCCAAGTGGGATTTGTGTACTGATCATTACCACCAAGTATCATCAAGATTGGGTAAAAAATATTTGCTGGTATTTGGGAAACTCGTTAATTATTAGAAGGTTGGCAACCCCTCTCAATGAAAGTGCTTTTACACAGTCTGTGCTTAGGGCTACTTAAAGCGGAAACAAACGATAGAGACAAAACTGAGAACTCCTTTATTTTGTCAAGTTTCAAAAAGCTACTACAAACCATGTTGGATTTAAAGTTCCAAATTCATGTATCTATATAGGAGAGAGCAGAGGGAAACCTAAATATAAATACTGCTACTGTAGACGAACGCTTCAACCTAGAAGAACAAAATTTGGTGAGCCAAGTGGGATTTGGGTACTGATCATTTCCACCAAGTATCATCAAGATTGGGTGAAAAAATATATGCTGGTATTTCGGAAACTCGTTAATTCTTAGAAGCTTGACAACCCCTCTCAATGAAAGTGCTTTTCCACAGTCTGTGCTTAGGGCTACTTAAAGAGGAAACAAACCATAGAGACAAAACTGAGAACTCTTTTATTTTGTCAAGTTTCAAAGAGCTACTACGAACCATGTTGGATTTAGAGTTCCAAATTCATCTATCTATATAGGAGAGAGCAGAGGGAATCCTAAATATAAAAACTGCTACTGTAGACGAACGCTTCAACCTAGAAGAACAAAATTTGGTGAGCCAAGTGGGATTTGTGTACTGATCATTACCACCAAGTATCATCAAGATTGGGTGAAAAAATATTTGCTGGTATTTCGGGAAGTTGTTAATTCTTAGAAGCTTGGCAACCCCTCTCAATGAAAGTGCTTTTACACATTCTGTGCTTAGGGCTACATAAAGAGGAAACAAACCATAGAGACAAAACTGAGAACTAATTTATTTTCTCAAGTTTCAAAGAGCTACTACAAACCATGTTGGATTTAGAGTTCCTAATTCATCTATCTATATAGGATTGAGCAGATGCAAATCTAAATATAAAATCTGCTACTGTAGACGAACGGTTCAACCTAGAAGAACAAAATTTGGTGAGCCAAGTGGGATTTGTGTACTGATCATTACCACCAAGTATCATGAAGATTGGGTGAAAAAATATTTGCAGGTATTTCAAAAACTCGTTAATTCTTAGAAGGTTGGCAACCACTCTCAATGAAAGTGCTTTTCCACAGTCTGTGCCTAGGGAAACTTGAAGAGGAAACAAACCATAGAGACAAAACTGAGAACTCCTTTATTTTGTCAAGATTCAAAGAGCTACTACAAACCATGTTGGATTTATAGTTCCACATTCATCTATCTATATAGGAGAGAACAGAGGGAAAACTAAATATAAAAACTACTACTGTAGATGAACGCTTCAACCTAGAAGAACAAAATTGGGTGAGCCAAGTAGGATTTGTGTACTGATCATTTCCACCAAGTATCATCAAGATTGGCTGAAAAAATATATGCTGGTATTTCGGAAACGCGTTAATTCTTAGAAGCTTGACAACCCCTCTCAATGAAAGTGCTTTTCCACAGTCTGTGCTTTGGGCTACATGAAGAGGAAACAAACCATAGAGACAAAACTGAGAACTCCTTTATTTTGTGAAGTTTCAAAGAGCTACTACGAACCGTGTTGGATTTAGAGTTCCAAATTCATCTATCTATATAGGACAGAGCAGAGGGAATCTTAAATATAAAAACGGCTTCTGTAGACGAACGCTTCAACCTAGAAGAACAAAATTTTGAGCCAAGTGGGATTTGTGTACTGATCATTACCACCAAGTATCATCAATATTGGGTGAAAAAATATTTGCAGGTATTTCGGAAACTCGTTAATTCTTAGAAGCTTGGCAACCACTGTCAATGAAAGTGCTTTTCCAGAGTCTGTGCCTAGGGCTACTTGAAGAGGAAACAAACCATAGATACAAAACTGAGAACTCGTTTATTTTGTCAAGTTTCAAAGAGCTACTCCAAACCATGTTGGATTTAGAGTTCTAAATTCATCTATCTATATAGGAGAGAAGAGAAGGAAACCTAAATATAAAAACTGCTTCTGTACACGAACGCTTCAACCTAGAAGAACAAAATTTGGTGAGCCAAGAGGGATTTGTGTACTGATCATTACCACCAAGTATCATCAAGATTGGGTAAAAGAAATATTTGCTGGTATTTCGGAAACTCGTTAATTCTTAGAAGCTTGGCAACCCCTCTCGATGAAAGTGCTTTTCCACAGTCTGTGCCTGGGGCTACTTGAAGAGAAAACAAACCATAGAGACAAAACTGAGAACTCCTTTATTTTGTCAGGTTTCAAAGAGATACTACAAACCATGTTGGATTTAGAGTTCCAACTTCATCTATTTATATAGGAGAGAACAGAGGGAAACCTAAATATAAAAACTGCTACTGTAGACGAACGCTTCAACCTAGAAGAACAAAATTTGGTGAGCCAAGTGCAATTTGTGTACTGATCATTACCACCAAGTATCATCAAGATTGGGTGAAAAAATATTTGCTGGTATTTCGGAAACTCGTTAATTCTTAGAAGCTTGGCAACCCCTCTCAATGAAAGTGCTTTTCCACAGTCTGTGCCTCGGGCTACTTGAAGAGGAAACAAACCATAGAGACAAAACTGAGAACTCCTTTATTTTGTCAAGTTTCAAAGAGCTACTACGAACCACGTGGGATTTAGAGTTCCAAATTCATCTATCTTTATAGGAGAGAACAGAAGGAAACCTAAATATAAAAACTGCTACTGTACACGAACGCTTCAACCTAGATGAACAAAATTTCGTGAGCCAAGTGGGATTTGTGTACTAATCATTACCACCAAGTATGATCAAGATCGGGTGAAAAAATATTTGCTGGTATTTCGGGAAGTCGTTAATTCTTAGAAGCTTGGCAATCCCTCTCAATGAAAGTGCTTTTCCACAGTCTGTGCTGAGGGCTACTTGAAGAGGAAAAAACCATAGAGACAAAACTGAGACCTCCTTAATTTTGTCAAGTTTCAAAGAGCTACTACAAATCGTGTTGGATTTAGAGTTCCACATTCATCTACCTATATAGGAGAGAACAGAGGGAAAACTAAATATAAAAACTACTACTGTAGATGAACGCTTCAACCTAGAAGAACAAAATTTGGTGAGCCAAGTGGGATTTGTGTACTGATAATTACCACCAAGTATCATCAAGATTGGGTGAAAAATATTTGCTGGTATTTGGGAAACTCGTTAATTATTAGAAGGTTGGCAACCCCTCTCAATGAAAGTGCTTTTACACAGTCTGTGCTTAGGGCTACTTAAAGCGGAAACAAACCATAGAGACAAAACTGAGAACTCCTTTATTTTGTCAAGTTTCAAAGAGCTACTACAAACCATGTTGGATTTAAAGTACCAAATTCATGTATCTATATAGGAGAGAGCAGAGGGAAACCTAAATATAAATACTGCTACTGTAGACGAACGCTTCAACCTAGAAGAACAAAATTTGGTGAGCCAAGTGGGATATGGGTACTGATCATTTCCACCAAGTATCATCAAGATTGTGTGAAAAAATATATGCTGGTATTTCGGAAACTCGTTAATTCTTAGAAGCTTGACAACCCCTCTCAATGAAAGTGCTTTTCCACAGTCTGTGCTTAGGGCTACTTAAAGAGGAAACAAACCATAGAGACAAAACTGAGAACTCTTTTATTTTGTCAAGTTTCAAAGAGCTACTACGAACCATGTTGGATTTAGAGTTCCAAATTCATCTATCTATATAGGAGAGAGTAGAGGGAATCCTAAATATAAAAACTGCTACTGTAGACGAAGCTTCAACCTAGAAGAACAAAATTTGGTTAGCCAAGTGGGATTTGTGTACTGATCATTACCACCAAGTATCATCAAGATTGGGTGAAAAAATATTTGCTGGTATTTCGGGAAGTTGTTAATTCTTACAAGCGTCGCAACCCCTCTCAATGAAACTGCTTTTACACATTCTGTGCTTAGGGCTACATAAAGAGGAAACAAACCATAGAGACAAAACTGAGAACTCCTTTATTTTGTCAAGTTTCAAAGAGCTACTACGAACCACGTGGGATTTAGAGTTCCAAATTCATCTATCTATATAGGAGAGAACAGAAGGAAACCTAAATATAAAAACTGCTACTGTACACGAACGCTTCAACCGAGAAGAACAAAATTTCGTGAGCCAAGTGGGATTTGTGTACTAATCATTACCACCAAGTATGATCAAGATCGGGTGAAAAAATATTTGCTGGTATTTCGGGAAGTCGTTAATTCTTAGAAGCTGGGCAACCCCTCTCAATGAAAGTGCTTTTCCACAGTCTGTGCCTAGGGCTACTTGAATAGGAAACAAACCATAGAGACAAAACTGAGAACTCCTTTATTTTGTCAAGTTTCAAAGAGCTACTACAAATCATGTTGGATTTAGAGTTCCACATTCATCTATCTATATAGGAGAGAACAGAGGGAAAACTAAATATAAAAACTACTACTGTAGATGAACGCTTCAACCTAGAAGAACAAAATTTGGTGAGCCAAGTGGGATTTGTGTACTGATCATTACCACCAAGTATCATCAAGATTGGGTGAAAAATATTTGCTGGTATTTGGGAAACTCGTTAATTATTAGAAGGTTGGCAACCCCTCTCAATGAAAGGGCTTTTACACAGTCTGTGCTTAGGGCTACTTAAAGCGGAAACAAACCATAGAGACAAAACTGAGAACTCCTTTATTTTGTCAAGTTTCAAAGAGCTACTACAAACCATGTTGAATTTAAAGTTCCAAATTCATGTATCTATATAGGAGAGAGCAGAGGGAAACCTAAATATAAATACTGCTACTGTAGACGAACGCTTCAACCTAGAAGAACAAAATTTGGTGAGCCAAGTTTGATTTGGGTACTGATCATTTCCACCAAGTATCATCAAGATTGGGTGAAAAAATATATGCTGGTATTTCGGAAACTCGTTAATTCTTAGAAGCTTGACAACCCTTCTCAATGAAAGTGCTTTTCCACAGTCTGTGCTTAGGGCTACATAAAGAGGAAACAAACCATAGAGACAAAACTGAGAACTAATTTATTTTGTCAAGTTTCAAAGAGCTACTACAAACCATGTTGGATTTAGAGTTCCTAATTCATCTATCTATATAGGATTGAGCAGATGCAAATCTAAATATACAAACTGCTACTGTAGACGAACGCTTCAACCTAGAAGAACAAAATTTGGTGAGCCAAGTGGGATTTGTGTACTGATCATTACCACCAAGTATCATCAAGATTGGGTGAAAAAATATTTGCAGGTATTTCAAAAACTCGTTAATTCTTAGAAGGTTGGCAACCCCTCTCAATGAAAGTGCTTTTCCACAGTCTGTGCTGAGGGCTACTTGAAGAGGAAAAAACCATAGAGACAAAACTGAGACCTCCTTTATTTTGTCAAGTTTCAAAGAGCTACTACAAATCATGTTGGATTTAGAGTTCCACATTCATCTATCTATATAGGAGAGAACAGAGGGAAAACTAAATATAAAAACTACTACTGTAGATGAACGCTTCAACCTAGAAGAACAAAATTTGGTGAGCCAAGTGGGATTTGTGTACTGATCATTACCACCAAGTATCATCAAGATTGGGTGAAAAATATTTGCTGGTATTTGGGAAAATCGTTAATTATTAGAAGGTTGGCAACCCCTCTCAATGAAAGTGCTTTTACACAGTCTGTGCTTAGGGCTTCATGAAGAGGAAACAAACCATAGAGACAAAACTGAGAACTCCTTTATTTTGTGAAGTTTCAAAAAGCTACTACGAACCGTGTTGGATTTAGAGTTCCAAATTCATCTATCTATATAGGACAGAGCAGAGGGAATCTTAAATATAAAAACGACTTCTGTAGACGAACGCTTCAACCTAGAAGAACAAAATTTTGAGCCAAGTGGGATTTGTGTACTGATCATTACCACCAAGTATCATCAATATTGGGTGAAAAAATATTTGCAGGTATTTCGGAAACTCGTTAATTCTTAGAAGCTTGGCAACCACTCTCAATGAAAGTGCTTTTCCAGAGTCTGTGCCTAGGGCTACCTGAAGAGGAAACAAACCATAGATACAAAACTGAGAACTCGTTTATTTTGTCAAGTTTCAAAGACCTACTCCAAACCATGTTGGATTTAGAGTTCCAAATTCATCTATCTATATAGGAGAGAACAGAAGGAAACCTAAATATAAAAACTGCTTCTGTACACGAACGCTTCAACCTAGAGGAACAAAATTTGGTGAGCCAAGAGGGATTTGTGTATTGATCATTACCACCAAGTATCATCAAGATTGGGTAAAAGAAATATTTGCTGGTATTTCGGAAAGTCGTTAATTCTTAGAAGGTTGGCAACCCCTCTCAATGAAAGTGCTTTTCCACAGTCTGTGCCTAGGGCTACTTGAAGAGGAAACAAACCATAGAGACAAAACTGAGAACTCCTTTATTTTGTCAAGTTTCAAAGAGCTACTACGAACCACGTGGGATTTAGAGTTCCAAATTCATCTATCTATATAGGAGAGAACAGAAGGAAACCTAAATATAATAACTGCTACTGTACACGAACGCTTCAACCTAGAAGAACAAAATTTCGTGAGCCAAGTGGGATTTGTGTACTAATCATTACCACCAAGTATGATCAAGATCGGGTGAAAAAATATTTGCTGGTATTTCGGGAAGTCGTTAATTCTTAGAAGCTGGGCAACCCCTCTCAATGAAAGTGCTTTTCCACAGTCTGTGCTGAGGGCTACTTTAAGAGGAAAAAACCATAGAGACAAAACTGAGACCTCCTTTATTTTGTCAAGTTTCAAAGAGCTACTACAAATCATGTTGGATTTAGAGTTCCACATTCATCTATCTATATAGGAGAGAACAGAGGGAAAACTAAATATAAAAACTACTACTGTAGATGAACACTTCAACCTAGAAGAACAAAATTTGGTGAGCCAAGTGGGATTTGTGTACTGATCATTACCACCAAGTATCATCAAGATTGGGTGAAAAAATATTTGCTGGTATTTCGGATAGTCGTTAATTCTTAGAAGGTTGGCAACCCCTCTCAATGAAAGTGCTTTTACACAGTCTGTGCTTAGGGCTACTTAAAGCGGAAACAAACCATAGAGACAAAACTGAGAACTCCTTTATTTTGTCAAGTTTCAAAGAGCTACTACAAACCATGTTGGATTTAGAGTTCCAAATTCATGTATCTATATAGGAGAGAGCAGAGGGAAACCTAAATATAAATACTGCTACTGTAGACGAACGCTTCAACCTAGAAGAACAAAATTTGGTGAGCCAAGTGGTATTTGGGTACTGATCATTCCAACCAAGTATCATCGAGATTGGGTGAAAAAATATTTGCTGGTATTTCGGAAACGCGTTAATTCTTAGAAGCTTGACAACCCCTCTCAATGAAAGTGCTTTTACACAGTCTGTGCTTAGGGCTACATAAAGAGGAAACAAACCATAGAGACAAAACTGAGAACTAATTTATTTTGTCAAGTTTCAAAGAGCTACTACAAACCATGTTGGATTTAGAGTTCCTAATTCATCTATCTATATAGGATTGAGCAGATGCAAATCTAAATATACAAACTGCTACTGTAGACGAACGCTTCAACCTAGAAGAACAAAATTTGGTGAGCCAAGTGGGATTTGTGTACTGATCATTACCACCAAGTATCATCAAGATTGGGTGAAAAAATATTTGCAGGTATTTCAAAAACTCGTTAATTCTTAGAAGGTTGGCAACCCCTCTCAATGAAAGTGCTTTTCCACAGTCTGTGCTGAGGGCTACTTGAAGAGGAAAAAACCATAGAGACAAAACTGAGACCTCCTTTATTTTGTCAAGTTTCAAAGAGCTACTACAAATCATGTTGGATTTAGAGTTCCACATTCATCTATCTATATAGGAGAGAACAGAGGGAAAACTAAATATAAAAACTACTACTGTAGATGAACGCTTCAACCTAGAAGAACAAAATTTGGTGAGCCAAGTGGGATTTGTGTACTGATCATTACCACCAAGTATCATCAAGATTGGGTGAAAAATATTTGCTGGTATTTGGGAAAATCGTTAATTATTAGAAGGTTGGCAACCCCTCTCAATGAAAGTGCTTTTACACAGTCTGTGCTTAGGGCTTCATGAAGAGGAAACAAACCATAGAGACAAAACTGAGAACTCCTTTATTTTGTGAAGTTTCAAAAAGCTACTACGAACCGTGTTGGATTTAGAGTTCCAAATTCATCTATCTATATAGGACAGAGCAGAGGGAATCTTAAATATAAAAACGACTTCTGTAGACGAACGCTTCAACCTAGAAGAACAAAATTTTGAGCCAAGTGGGATTTGTGTACTGATCATTACCACCAAGTATCATCAATATTGGGTGAAAAAATATTTGCAGGTATTTCGGAAACTCGTTAATTCTTAGAAGCTTGGCAACCACTCTCAATGAAAGTGCTTTTCCAGAGTCTGTGCCTAGGGCTACCTGAAGAGGAAACAAACCATAGATACAAAACTGAGAACTCGTTTATTTTGTCAAGTTTCAAAGAGCTACTCCAAACCATGTTGGATTTAGAGTTCCAAATTCATCTATCTATATAGGAGAGAACAGAAGGAAACCTAAATATAAAAACTGCTTCTGTACACGAACGCTTCAACTTAGAGGAACAAAATTTGGTGAGCCAAGAGGGATTTGTGTATTGATCATTACCACCAAGTATCATCAAGATTGGGTAAAAGAAATATTTGCTGGTATTTCGGAAAGTCGTTAATTCTTAGAAGGTTGGCAACCCCTCTCAATGAAAGTGCTTTTCCACAGTCTGTGCCTAGGGCTACTTGAAGAGGAAACAAACCATAGAGACAAAACTGAGAACTCCTTTATTTTGTCAAGTTTCAAAGAGCTACTACGAACCACGTGGGATTTAGAGTTCCAAATTCATCTATCTATATAGGAGAGAACAGAAGGAAACCTAAATATAATAACTGCTACTGTACACGAACGCTTCAACCTAGAAGAACAAAATTTCGTGAGCCAAGTGGGATTTGTGTACTAATCATTACCACCAAGTATGATCAAGATCGGGTGAAAAAATATTTGCTGGTATTTCGGGAAGTCGTTAATTCTTAGAAGCTGGGCAACCCCTCTCAATGAAAGTGCTTTTCCACAGTCTGTGCTGAGGGCTACTTTAAGAGGAAAAAACCATAGAGACAAAACTGAGACCTCCTTTATTTTGTCAAGTTTCAAAGAGCTACTACAAATCATGTTGGATTTAGAGTTCCACATTCATCTATCCATATAGGAGAGAACAGAGGGAAAACTAAATATAAAAACTACTACTGTAGATGAACACTTCAACCTAGAAGAACAAAATTTGGTGAGCCAAGTGGGATTTGTGTACTGATCATTACCACCAAGTATCATCAAGATTGGGTGAAAAATATTTGCTGGTATTTGGGAAACTCGTTAATTATTAGAAGGTTGGCAACCCCTCTCAATGAAAGTGCTTTTACACAGTCTGTGCTTAGGGCTACTTAAAGCGGAAACAAACCATAGAGACAAAACTGAGAACTCTTTTATTTTGTCAAGTTTCAAAGAGCTACTACGAACCATGTTGGATTTAGAGTTCCAAATTCATCTATCTATATAGGAGAGAGCAGAGGGAATTTTAAATATAAAAACTGCTACTGTAGACGAACGCTTCAACCTAGAAGAACAAAATTTGGTTAGCCAAGTGGGATTTGTGTACTGATCATTACCACCAAGTATCATCAAGATTGGGTGAAAAATATTTGCTGGTATTTCGGGAAGTTGTTAATTCTTAGAAGCTTGGCAACCCCTCTCAATGAAAGTGCTTTTACACATTCTGTGCTTAGGGCTACATAAAGAGGAAACAAACCATAGAGACAAAACTGAGAACTAATTTATTTTCTCAAGTTTCAAAGAGCTACTACAAACCATGTTGGATTTAGAGTTCCTAATTCATCTATCTATATAGGATTGAGCAGATGCAAATCTAAATATAAAAACTGCTACTGTAGACGAACGGTTCAACCTAGAAGAACAAAATTTGGTGAGCCAAGTGGGATTTCTGTACTGATCATTACCACCAAGTATCATCAAGATTGGGTGAAAAAATATTTGCAGGTATTTCAAAAACTCGTTAATTCTTAGAAGGTTGGCAACCCCTCTCAATGAAAGTGCTTTTCCACAGTCTGTGCTGAGGGCTACTTGAAGAGGAAAAAACCATAGAGACAAAACTGAGACCTCCTTTATTTTGTCAAGTTTCAAAGAGCTACTACAAATCATGTTGGATTTAGAGTTCCACATTCATCTATCTATATAGGAGAGAACAGAGGGAAAACTAAATATAAAAACTACTACTGTAGATGAAGGCTTCAACCTAGAAGAACAAAATTTGGTGAGCCAAGTGGGATTTGTGTACTGATCATTACCACCAAGTATCATCAAGATTGGGTGAAAAATATTTGCTGGTATTTGGGAAACTCGTTACTTATTAGAAGGTAGGCAACCCCTCTCAATGAAAGTGCTTCTACACAGTCTGTGCTTAGGGCTACTTAAAGCGGAAACAAACCATAGAGACAAAACTGAGAATTCCTTTATTTTGTCAAGTTTCAAAGAGCTACTACAAACCATGTTGGATTTAAAGTTCCAAATTCATGTATCTATATAGGAGAGAGCAGAGGGAAACCTAAATATAAATACTGCTACTGTAGACGAACGCTTCAACCTAGAAGAACAAAATTTGGTGAGCCAAGTGGGATTTGGGTACTGATCATTTCCACCAAGTATCATCAAGATTGGGTGAAAAAATATATGCTTCTTATTTCGGAAACTCGTTAATTCTTAGAAGCTTGACAACCCCTCTCAATGAAAGTGCTTTTCCACAGTCTGTGCTTAGGGCTACTTAAAGAGGAAACAAACCATAGAGACAAAACTGAGAACTCTTTTATTTTGTCAAGTTTCAAAGAGCTACTACGAACCATGTTGGATTTAGAGTTCCAAATTCATCTATCTATATAGGAGAGAGCAGAGGGAATCCTAAATATAAAAACTGCTACTGTAGACGAACGCTTCAACCTAGAAGAACAAAATTTGGTTAGCCAAGTGGGATTTGTGTACTGATCATTACCACCAAGTATCATCAAGATTGGGTGAAAAAATATTTGCTGGTATTTCGGGAAGTTGTTAATTCTTAGAAGCTTGGCAACCCCTCTCAATGAAAGTGCTTTACACATTCTGTGCTTAGGGCTACATAAAGAGGAAACAAACCATAGAGACAAAACTGAGAACTAATTTATTTTGTCAAGTTTCAAAGAGCTACTACAAACCATGTTGGATTTAGAGTTCCTAATTCATCTATCTATATAGGATTGAGCAGATGCAAATCTAAATATACAAACTGCTACTGTAGACGAACGGTTCAACCTAGAAGAACAAAATTTGGTGAGCCAAGTGGGATTTGTGTACTGATCATTACCACCAAGTATCATCAAGATTCGGTGAAAAAATATTTGCAGGTATTTCAAAAACTCGTTAATTCTTAGAAGGTTTGCAACCCCTCTCAATGAAAGTGCTTTTCCACAGTCTGTGCCTAGGGAAACTTGAAGAGGAAACAAACCATAGAGACAAAACTGAGAACTCCTTTATTTTGTCAAGTCTCAAAGAGCTACTACAAACCATGTTGGATTTATAGTTCCACATTCATCTATCTATATAGGAGAGAACAGAGGGAAAACTAAATATAAAACTACTACTGTAGATGAACGCTTCAACCTAGAAGAACAAAATTGGGTGAGCCAAGTAGGATTTGTCTACTGATCATTTTCACCAAGTATCATCAAGATTGGCTGAAAAAATATATGCTGGTATTTCGGAAACGCGTTAATTCTTAAAAGCTTGACAACCCCTCTCAATGAAAGTGCTTTTCCACAGTCTGTGCTTTGGGCTACATGAAGAGGAAACAAACCATAGAGACAAAACTGAGAACTCCTTTATTTTGTGAAGTTTCAAAGAGCTACTACGAACCGTGTTGGATTTACAGTTCCAAATTCATCTATCTATATAGGACAGAGCAGAGGGAATCTTAAATATAAAAACGGCTTCTGTAGACGAACGCTTCAACCGAGAAGAACAAAATTTTGAGCCAAGTGGGATTTGTGTACTGATCATTACCACCAAGTATCATCAATATTGGGTGAAAAAATATTTGCAGGTATTTCGGAAACTCGTTAATTCTTAGAAGCTTGGCAACCACTCTCAATGAAAGTGCTTTTCCAGAGTCTGTGCCTAGGGGCTACCTGAAGAGGAAACAAACCATAGATACAAAACTGAGAACTCGTTTCTTTTGTCAAGTTTCAAAGAGCTACTCCAAACCATGTTGGATTTAGAGTTCCAAATTTATCTATCTATATAGGAGAGAACAGAAGGAAACCTAAATATAAAAACTGCTTCTGTACACGAACGCTTCAACCTAGAAGAACAAAATTTGGTGAGCCAAGAGGGATTTGTGTATTGATCATTACCACCAAGTATCATCAAGATTGGGTAAAAGAAATATTTGCTGGTATTTCGGAAACTTGTTAATTCTTAGAAGCTTGGCAACCCCTCTCGATGAAAGTGCTTTTCCACAGTCTGTGCCTAGGGCTACTTGAAGAGGAATCAAACCATAGAGACAAAACTGAGAACTCCTTTATTTTGTCAAGTTTCAAAGAGATACTACAAACCATATTGGATTTAGAGTTCCAACTTCATCTATTTATATAGGAGAGAACAGAGGGAAACCTAAATATAAAAACTGCTACTGTAGACGAACGCTTCAACCTAGAAGAACAAAATTGGGTGAGCCAAGTGCAATTTGTGTACTGATCATTACCACCAAGTATCATCAAGATTGGGTGAAAAAATATTTGCTGGTATTTCGGATAGTCGTTAATTCTTAGAAGGTTGGCAACCCCTCTCAATGAAAGTGCTTTTACACAGTCTGTGCTTAGGGCTACTTAAAGCGGAAACAAACCATAGAGACAAAACTGAGAACTCCTTTATTTTGTCAAGTTTCAAAGAGCTACTACAAACCATGTTGGATTTAAAGTTCCAAATTCATGTATCTATATAGGAGAGAGCAGAGGGAAACCTAAATATAAATACTGCTACTGTAGACGAACGCTTCAACCTAGAAGAACAAAATTTGGTGAGCCAAGTGGTATTTGGGTACTGATCATTCCAACCAAGTATCATCGAGATTGGGTGAAAAAATATTTGCTGGTATTTCGGAAACGCGTTAATTCTTAGAAGCTTGACAACCCCTCTCAATGAAAGTGCTTTTACACAGTCTGTGCTTAGGGCTACATAAAGAGGAAACAAACCATAGAGACAAAACTGAGAACTCCTTTATTTTGTCAAGTTTCAATGAGCTACTACAAACCATGTTGGATTTAGAGTTCCAAATTCATCTATCTATATAGGATTGAGCAGATGCAAATCTAAATATAAAAACTGCTACTGTAGATGAACGGTTCAACCTAGAAGAACAAAATTTGGTGAGCCAAGTGGGATTTGTGTACTGATCATTACCACCAAGTATCATCAAGATTGGGTGAAAAATATTTGCTGGTATTTGGGAAACTCGTTAATTATTAGAAGGTTGGCAACCCCTCTCAATGAAAGGGCTTTGACACAGTCTGTGCTTAGGGCTACTTAAAGCGGAAAAAAACCATAGAGACAAAACTGAGAACTCCTTTATTTTGTCAAGTTTCAAAGAGCTACTACAAACCATGTTGAATTTAAAGTTCCAAATTCATGTATCTATATAGGAGAGAGCAGAGGGAAACCTAAATATAAATACTGCTACTGTAGACGAACGCTTCAACCTAGAAGAACAAAATTTGGTGAGCCAAGTGGGATTTGGGTACTGATCATTTCCACCAAGTATCATCAAGATTGGGTGAAAAAATATATGCTGGTATTTCGGAAACTCGTTAATTCTTAGAAGCTTGACAACCCCTCTCAATGAAAGTGCTTTTCCACAGTCTGTGCTTAGGGCTACTTAAAGAGGAAACAAACCATAGAGACAAAACTGAGAACTCTTTTATTTTGTCAAGTTTCAAAGAGCTACTACGAACCATGTTGGATTTAGAGTTCCAAATTCATCTATCTATATAGGAGAGAGCAGAGGGAATCCTAAATATAAAAACTGCTACTGTAGACGAACGCTTCAACCTAGAAGAACAAAATTTGTTAGCCAAGTGGGATTTGTGTACTGATCATTACCACCAAGTATCATCAAGATTGGGTGAAAAAATATTTGCTGGTATTTCGGGAAGTTGTTAATTCTTAGAAGCTTGGCAACCCCTCTCAATTAAAGTGCTTTTACACATTCTGTGCTTAGGGCTACATAAAGAGGAAACAAACCATAGAGACAAAACTGAGAACTAATTTATTTTGTCAAGTTTCAAAGAGCTACTACAAACCATGTTGGATTTAGAGTTCCTAATTCATCTATCTATATAGGATTGAGCAGATGCAAATCTAAATATACAAACTGCTACTGTAGACGAACGGTTCAACCTAGAAGAACAAAATTTGGTGAGCCAAGTGGGATTTGTGTACTGATCATTACCACCAAGTATCATCAAGATTGGGTGAAAAAATATTTGCAGGTATTTCAAAAACTCGTTAATTCTTAGAAGGATGGCAACCCCTCTCAATGAAAGTGCTTTTCCACAGTCTGTGCTGAGGGCTACTTGAAGAGGAAAAAACCAAGAGACAAAACTGAGACCTCCTTTATTTTGTCAAGTTTTAAAGAGCTACTACAAACCATGTTGGATTTATAGTTCCACATTCATCTATCTATATAGGAGAGAACAGAGGGAAAACTAAATATAAAAACTACTACTGTAGATGAACGCTTCAACCTAGAAGAACAAAATTGGGTGAGCGAAGTAGGATTTGTGTACTGATCATTTTCACCAAGTATCATCAAGATTGGCTGAAAAAATATATGCTGGTATTTCGGAAACGCGTTAATTCTTAGAAGCTTGACAACCCCTCTCAATGAAAGTGCTTTTCCACAGTCTGTGCTTTGGGCTACATGAAGAGGAAACAAACCATAGAGACAAAACTGAGAACTCTTTTATTTTGTGAAGTTTCAAAGAGCTACTACGAACCGTGTTTGATTTACAGTTCCAAATTCATCTATCTATATAGGACAGAGCAGAGGGAATCTTAAATATAAAAACGGCTTCTGTAGACGAACGCTTCAACCTAGAAGAACAAAATTTTGAGCCAAGTGGGATTTGTGTACTGATCATTACCACCAAGTATCATCAATATTGGGTGAAAAAATATTTGCAGGTATTTCGGAAACTCGTTTATTCTTAGAAGCTTGGCAACCACTCTCAATGAAAGTGCTTTTCCAGAGTCTCTGCCTAGGGCTACTTGAAGAGGAAACAAACCATAGATACAAAACTGAGAACTCGTTTATTTTGTCAAGTTTCAAAGAGCTACTCCAAACCATGTTGGATTTAGAGTTCCAAATTCATTTATCTATATAGGAGAGAACAGAAGGAAACCTAAATATAAAAACTGCTTCTGTACACGAACGCTTCAACCTAGAAGAACAAAATTTGGTGAGCCAAGAGGGATTTGTGTATTGATCATTACCACCAAGTATCATCAAGTTTGGGTAAAAGAAATATTTGCTGGTATTTCGGAAACTTGTTAATTCTTAGAAGCTTGGCAACCCCTCTCGATGAAAGTGCTTTTCCACAGTCTGTGCCTAGGGCTACTTGAAGAGGAATCAAACCATGGAGACAAAACTGAGAACTCCTTTATTTTGTCAAGTTTCAAAGAGATACTACAAACCATGTTGGATTTAGAGTTCCAACTTCATCTATTTATATAGAAGAGAACAGAGGGAAACCTAAATATAAAAACGGCTTCTGTAGACGAACGCTTCAACCTAGAAGAACAAAATTGGGTGAGCCAAGTGCAATTTGTGTACTGATCATTACCACCAAGTATCATCAAGATTGGGTGAAAAAATATTTGCTGGTATTTCGGAAAGTCGTTAATTCTTAGAAGGTTGGCAACCCCTCTCAATGAAAGTGCTTTTACACAGTCTGTGCTTAGGGCTACTTAAAGCGGAAACAAACCATAGAGACAAAACTGAGAACTCCTTTATTTTGTCAAGTTTCAAAGAGCTACTACAAACCATGTTGGATTTAAAGTTCCAAATTTATGTATCTATATAGGAGAGAGCAGAGGGAAACCTAAATATAAATACTGCTACTGTAGACGAACGCTTCAACCTAGAAGAACAAAATTTGGTGAGCCAAGTGGTATTTGGGTACTGATCATTCCAACCAAGTATCATCGAGATTGGGTGAAAAAATATTTGCTGGTATTTGGGAAACTCGTTAATTATTAGAAGCTTGACAACCCCTCTCAATGAAAGTGCTTTTACACAGTCTGTGCTTAGGGCAACTTAAAGCGGAAACAAACCATAGAGACAAAACTGAGAACTCCTTTATTTTGTCAAGTTTCAAAGAGCTACCACAAACCATGTTGGATTTAAAGTTCCAAATTCATGTATCTATATAGGAGAGAGCAGAGGGAAAAGTAAATATAAAAACTGCTACTGTAGACGAACGCTTCAACCTAGAAGAACAAAATTTGGTGAGCCAAGTGGGATTTGGGTACTTATCATTACCACCAAGTATCATCAAGATTGGGTGAAAAAATATATGCTGGTATTTCGGAAAATCGTTAATTCTTAGAAGCTTGACAACCCCTCTCAATGAAAGTGCTTTTACACAGTCTGTGCTTAGGGCTACTTAAAGCGGAAACAAACCATAGAGACAAAACTGAGAACTCCTTTATTTTGTCAAGTTTCAAAGAGCTACTACAAACCATGTTGGATTTAGAGTTCCAAATTCATCTATCTATATAGGAGAGAGCAGAGGGAATCCTAAATATAAAAACTGCTACTGTAGACGAACGCTTCAACCTAGAAGAACAAAATTTCTTTACCCAAGTGGGATTTGTGTACTGATCATTACCAAAAGTATCATCAAGATTGGGTGAAAAAATATTTGCTGGTATTTCGGAAACTCGTTAATTCTTAGAAGGTTGGAAACCCCTATCAATGAAAGTGCTTTTCCACAGTCTGTGCCTACGGCTACTTGAAGAGGAAACAAACCATAGAGACAAAACTGATAACTCCTTTATTTTGTCAAGTTTCAAAGTGCTACTATGAACCATGTTGGATTTAGAGTTCCAAATTCATCTATCTATATCAGAGAGAACAGAAGGAAACCTAAATATAAAAACTGCTACTGTACACGAACGCTTCAACCTAGAAGAACAAAATTTCATGAGCCAAGCGGGATTTGTGTACAAATCATTACCACCAAGTATCATCAAGATCGGGTGAAAAAATATTTGCTGGTATTTCGGAAACTCGTTAATTTTTAGAAGCTTGGCAACTTCTCTCAATGAAAGTGCTTTTCCACAGTCTGTACTGAGGGCTACTTGAAGAGGAAACAAACATTAGAGACAGAACTGAGAACTTCTTTATTTTGTCAAGTTTCAAAGATCTACTACAAACCATGTTGGATTTAGAGTTCCACATTCATCTATCTATATAGGAGAGAACAGAGGGAAAACTAAATATAAAAATTACTACCTTAGATGAACGCTTCAACCTAGAAGAACAAAATTTGTTGAGACAAGTGGGATTTGTGTACTGATCATTACCACCAAGTTTCATCAAGATAGGGTGAAAAAATATTTGCTGGTATTTCGGAAACTCGTTAATTCTTAGAAGCTTGACAACCCCTCTCAATGAAAGTGCTTCTCCACAGTCTGTGCTTTGATCTACTTAAAGAGGAAACAAACCATAGAGACAAAACTGAGAACTCCTTTATTTTGTCAAGTTTCAAGGAGCTACTACAAACCATGTTGGATTTAGAGTTCCAAATTCATCTATCTATATAGGAGAGAGCAGATGGAAATATAAATATAAAAACTGCTACTGTAGACGAACGCTTCAACCTAGAAGAACAAAATTTGGTGAGCCAAGTGGGATTTGTGTACTGATAATTACCACCAAGTATCATCAAGATTGGGTGAAAAAATATTTGCTGGTATTTCGGAAAAGCGTTAATTCTTAGAAGCTTGACAACCCCTCTAAATGAAAGTGCTTTTACACAGTCTGTGCTTAGGGCTACATAAAGAGGAAACAAACCATAGAGACAAAACTGAGAACTCCTTTATTTTGTCAAGTTTCAAAGAGCTACTACAAACCATGTTCGATTTAGAGTTCCAAATTCATCTATCTATATAGGATTGAGCAGATGCAAATCTAAATATAAAAACTGCTACTGTAGACGAACGGTTCAACCTAGAAGAACAAAATTTGGTGAGCCAAGTGGGATTTGTGTACTGATCATTACCACCAAGTATCATCAAGATTGGGTGAAAAAATATTTGCTGGTATTTCGGAAACTCGTTAATTCTTAGAAGGTTGGCAACCCCTCTCAATGAAAGTGCTTTTCCACAGTCTGTGCCTAGGGAAACTTGAAGAGGAAACAAACCATACAGACAAAACTGAGAACTCCTTTATTTTGTCAAGTTTCAAAGAGCTACTACAAACCATGTTGGATTTATAGTTCCACATTCATCTATCTATATAGGAGAGAACAGAGGGAAAACTAAATATAAAAACTACTACTGTAGATGAACGCTTCAACCTAGAACAACAAAATTGGGTGAGCCAAGTGGGATTTGTGTACTGATCATTTCCACCAAGTATCATCAAGATTGGCTGAAAAAATATATGCTGGTATTTCGGAAACGCGTTAATTCTTAGGAGCTTGGCAACCCCTCTCAATGAAAGTGCTTTTCCACAGTCTGTGCTTTGGGCTACTTGAAGAGGAAACAAACCATAGAGAGAAAACTGAGAACTCCTTTATTTTGTGAAGTTTCAAAGAGCTACTACGAATCGTGTTGGATTTAGAGTTCCAAATTCATCTATCTATATAGGACAGATCAGAGGGAATCTTAAATATAAAAACTGCTTCTGTACACGAACGCTTCAACCTAGAAGAACAAAATTTGGTGAGCCAAGAGGGATTTGTGTACTGATCATTACCACCAAGTATCATCAAGATTGGGTAAAAGAAATATTTGCTGGTATTTCGGAAACTCGTTTATTCTTAGAAGCTTGGCAACCCCTCTCGATGAAAGTGCTTTTCCACAGTCTGTGCCTAGGGCTACTTGAAGAGGAAAGAAACCATAGAGACAAAACTGAGAACTCCATTATTTTGTCAAGTTTCAAAGAGATACTACAAACCATGTTGGATTTAGAGTTCCAACTTCATCTATTTATATAGGAGAGAACAGAGGGAAACCTAAATACAAAAACTGCTACTGTAGACGAACGCTTCAACCTAGAAGAACAAAAATTGGTGAGCCAAGTGCAATTTGTGTACTGATCATTACCACCAAGTATCATCAAGATTGGGTGAAAAAATATTTGCTGGTATTTCGGAAACTCGTTAAATCTTAGAAGGTTGGCAACCCCTATCAATGAAAGTGCTTTTCCACAGTCTGTGCCTAGGGCTACTTGAAGAGGAAACAAACCGTAGATACAAAACTGAGAACTCCTTTATTTTCTGAAGTTTCAAAGAGCTACTACGAACCGTGTTGGATTTAGAGTTGCAAATTCATCTATCTATATAGGACAGAGCAGAGGGAATCTTAAATATAAAAACTGCTTCTGTAGACGAACGCTTCAACCTAGAAGAACAAAGTTTGGTGAGCCACGTGGGATTTGTGTACTGATCATTACCACCAAGTATCATCAATATTGGGTGAAAAAATATTTGCAGGTATTTCGGAAACTCTTTAATTCTTAGAAGTTTGGCAACCCCTCTCAATGAAAGTGCTTTTCCACAGTCTGTGCTTAGGGCTACTTGAAGAGGAAACAAACCGTAGAGACAAAACTGAGAACTCCTTTATTTTGTCAAGTTCCAAAGAGCTACTCCAAACCATGTTGGATTTAGAGTTCCAAATTCATCTATCTATATAGGAGAGAACAGAAGGAAACCTAAATATAAAAACTGCTACTGTACACGAACGCTTCAACCTAGAAGAACAAAATTTCGTGAGCCAAGTGGGATTTGTGTACTAATCATTACCACCAAGTATCATCAAGATCGGGTGAAAAAATATTTGCTGGTATTTCGGGAAGTCGTTAATTCTTAGAAGCTTGGCAACCCCTCTCAATGAAAGTGCTTTTCCACAGTCTGGGCTGAGGGCTACTTGAAGAGGAAACAAACCATAGAGACAAAACGGAGAACTCCTTTATTTTGACAAGTTTCAAAGAGCTACTACAAACCATGTTGGATTTAGAGTTCCAAATTCATCTATCTATATAGGAGAGAACAGAAGAAAACCTAAATAAAAAACTGCTACTGTACACGAACGCTTCAACCTAGAAGAACAAAATTTCCTGAGCCAAGTGGGATTTGTGTACTAATCATTACCACCAAGTATCATCAAGATCGGGTGAAAAAATATTTGCTGGTATTTCGGGAAGTCGTTAATTCTTAGAAGCTTTGCAACCCCTCTCAATGAAAGTACTTTTCCACAGTCTGTGCTGAGGGCTACTTGAAGAGGAAACAAACCATAGGGACAAAAATGAGAACTCCTTTATTTTGTAAAGTTTCAAAGAGCTACTACAAACCATGTTGGATTTAGAGTTCCACATTCATCTATCTATATAGGAGAGAAGAGAGGGAAAACTAAATATAAAAACTACTACTGTAGACGAACGCTTCAACCTAGAAGAACAAAATTTGGTGAGCCAAGTGGGATTTGTGTACTGATCATTACCACCAAGTATCATCAAGATTGGGTGAAAAATATTTGCTGGAATTTGGGAAAATCGTTAAT
Source organism: Callospermophilus lateralis (assembly GCF_048772815.1). Classification (NCBI taxonomy): domain Eukaryota; kingdom Metazoa; phylum Chordata; class Mammalia; order Rodentia; family Sciuridae; genus Callospermophilus; species Callospermophilus lateralis. The sequence goes on from NW_027517789.1 coordinate 23,791, forward strand.
TATTAGAAGCTTGGCAACCCCTCTCAATGAAAGTGCTTTTCCACAGTCTGTGCTTAGGGCTACTTAAAGAGGAAACAAACCATTGAGACAAAACTGAGAACGACATTATTTTGTCAAGTTTCAAAGAGCTACTACAAACCATGTTGGATTTAGAGTTCCTAATTCATCTATCTATATAGGAAAGAGCAGAGGGAAACCCAAATATAAAAACTGCTATTGTAGACGAACACGTCAACCTAGAAGAACAAAATTTGGTGAGCCAAGTGGGATTTGTGTACTGATCATTACCACCAAGTATCATAAAGATTGGGTGAAAAAATATTTGCTGGTATTTCGGAAACTCGTTAATTCTTAGAAGGTTGGCAACCCCTCTCAATGAAAGTGCTTTTAAACAGTCTGTGCCTAGGGCTACTTGAAGAGGAAACAAACCATAGAGACAAAACTGAGAACTCCTTTATTTTGTCAAGTTTCAAAGAGCTACTACAAACCATGTTGGATTTAGAGTTCGAAATTCATCTATCTATATAGGAGAGAACATAAGGAAACCTAATAATAAAAAGTGCTACTGTACACGAACGCTTCAAACGAGAAGAACAAAATTTCGTGAGCCAAGTGGGATTTGTGTAGTAATCATTACCATCAAGTTTCATCAAGATTGGGTGAAAAAATATTTGCTGGTATTTCGGAAATGCGTTAATTCTTAGAAGCTTGACAACCCCTCTCAATGAAAGTGCTTTTCCACAGTCTGTGCTTAGGGCTACTTGAAGAGGAAACAAACCATAGAGACAAAACTGAGAACTCCTTTATTTTGTGAAGTTTCAAAGAGCTACTACCAACCATGTTTGATTTAGAGTTCCAAATTCATCTATCTATTTAGGACAGAGCAGAGGGAATCCTAAATATAAAAACTGCTTCTGTAGATGAACGCTTCAACCTAGAACAACAAAATTTGGTGAGCCAAGTGGGATTTGTGTACTGATCATTACCACCAAGTATCATCAAGATTGGGTGAAAAAATATTTGCTGGTATTTCGGAAACTCGTTAATTCTTAGAAGCTTTACAACCCCTCTCAATGAAAGTGCTTTTCCACAGTCTGTGCTTAGGGCTACTTAAAGAGGAAACAAACCATAGAGACAAATCTGAGAACTCCTTTATTTTGTCAAGTTTCAAAGAGCTACTACAAACCATGTTGGATTTAGAGATCCACATTCATCTATCTATATAGGAGAGAACAGAGGGAAAACTAAATATAAAAACTACTACTGTAGATGAGCGCTTCAACCTAGAAGAACAAAATTTGGTGAGCCAAGTGGTATTTGTGTACTGATCATTACCACCAAGTTTCATCAAGATTGGGTGAAAAATATATTTGCTGGTATTTCGGAAATGCGTTAATTCTTAGATTCTTGACAACCCCTCTCAATGAAAGTGCTTTTCCACAGTCTGTGCTTAGGGCTACTTGAAGAGGAAACAAACCATAGAGACAAAACTGAGAACTCCTTTATTTTGTGAAGATTCAAAGAGCTACTACGAACCATGTTGGATTTAGATTTGCAAATTCATCTATCTATATAGGACAGAGCAGAGGGAATCCTAAATATAAAAACTGCTTCTGTAGATGAACACTTCAACCTAGAAGAACAAAATTTGGTGAGCCAAGTGGGATTTGTGTACTGATCATTACCACCAAGTATCATCAATATTGGGTGAAAAAGTGTTCGCTCGTATTTCGGAAACTTGTTTATTCTTAGAAGGTAGGCAACCCCTCTCAATGAAAGTGCTTTTACTCAGTCTGTGCTTAGGGCTACTTAAAGAGGAAACAAACCATAGAGACAAAACTGAGAACTCTTTTATTTTGTCAAGTTTCAAAGAGCTACTACAAACCATGTTGGATTTAGGGTTCCAAATTCATCTATCAATATAGGTGAGAGCAGATGGAAACCTAAATATAAAAACTACTACTGTAGACGAACGCTTCAACCTAGAAGAACAAAATTTGGTGAGCCAAGTGGGATTTGTGTACTGATCATTACCACAATGTATCATCAAGATTGGGTGAAAAAATATTTGCAGGTATTTATGAAACTCGTTAATTCTTAGAAGGTTGGCAACCCCTCTCGATGAGAGTGCTGTTCCACAGTCTGTGCGTAGGGCTACTTGAAGAGGAAACAAACCATAGAGACATAACTGAGAACTCCTTTATTTGTCAAGATTCAAAGAGCTACAACAAACCATGTTGGATTTAGAGTTCCAAATTCATCTATTTATATAGGAGAGAACAGAAGGAAACCTAAATATAAAAACTGCTACTGTACACGAACGCTTCAACCTAGAAGAACAAAATTTGTTGAGCCAAGTCGGATTTGTGTACTAATCATTACCACCAAGTATTATCAAGATCGGGTGAAAAAATATTTCCTTGTATTTCGGAAAATCGTTAATTCTTAGAAGCTTGGCAACCACTCTCGATGAAAGTGCTTTTCCACAGTCTGTGCTGAGGGATACTTGAAGGGGAAACAAACCATGGAGACAAAACTAAGACCTCCTTTATTTTGTAAAGTTTCAAAGAGCTACTACAAACCATGTTGGATTTAGAGTTCCAAATTCATCTATCTATATAGGAGAGAACAGAGGGAAAACTAAATATAAATACTACTACTGTAGATGAACGCTTCAACCTAGAAGAACAAAATTTGGTGAGCCAAGTGGAATTTGTGTACTGATCATTACCATCAAGTATCATCAAGATCGGGTGAAAAAATATTTGCTGGTATTTCGGGAAGTCGTTAATTCTTAGAAGCTTGGCAACCCCTCTCAATGAAAGTGCTTTTCCACAGTCTGTGCTGAGGGCTACTTGAAGAGGAAAAAAACATAGAGACAAAACTGAGACCTCCTTTATTTTGTCAAGTTTCAAAGAGCTACTACAAATCATGTTGGATTTAGAGTTCCACATTCATCTATCTATATAGGATAGAACAGAGGGAAAACTAAATATAAAAACTACTAGTGTAGATGAACGCTTCAACCTAGAAGAACAAAATTTGGTTAGCCAAGTGGGATTTGTGTACTGATCATTACCACCAAGTATCATCAAGATTGGGTGAAAAATATTTGCTGGTATTTGGGAAACTCGTTAATTATTAGAAGCTTGGCAACCCCTCTCAATGAGAGTGCTTTTACACAGTCTGTGCTTAGAACTACTTAAAGCGGAAACAAATCATAGAGACAAAACTGAGAACTCCTTTATTTTGTCAAGTTTCAAAGAGCTACTCCAAACCATGTTGGATTTAGAGTTCCAAATTCATCTATCTATATAGGAGAGAACAGAAGGAAACCTAAATATAAAAACTGCTTCTGTACACGAACGCTTCAACCTAGAAGAACAAAATTTGGTGAGCCAAGAGGGATTTGTGTACTGATCATTACCACCAAGTATCATCAAGATTGGGTAAAAGAAATATTTGCTGGTATTTCGGAAACTCGTTTATTCTTAGAAGCTTGGCAACCCCTCTCGATGAAAGTGCTTTTCCACAGTCTGTGCCTAGGGCTACTTGAAGAGGAAAGAAACCATAGAGACAAAACTGAGAACTCCTTTATTTTGTCAAGTTTCAAAGAGATACTACAAACCATGTTGGATTTAGAGTTCCAACTTCGTCTATTTATATAGGAGAGAACAGAGGGAAACCTAAATACCAAAACTGCTACTGTAGACGAACGCTTCAACCTAGAAGAACAAAAATTGGTGAGCCAAGTGCAATTTGTGTACTGATCATTACCACCAAGTATCATCAAGATTGGGTGAAAAAATATTTGCTGGTATTTCGGAAACTCGTTAAATCTTAGAAGGTTGGCAACCCCTATCAATGAAAGTGCTTTTCCACAGTCTGTGCCTAGGGCTACTTGAAGAGGAAACAAACCGTAGAGACAAAACTGAGAACTCCTTTATTTTCTGAAGTTTCAAAGAGCTACTACGAACCGTGTTGGATTTAGAGTTGCAAATTCATCTATCTATATAGGACAGAGCAGAGGGAATCTTAAATATAAAAACTGCTTCTGTAGACGAACGCTTCAACCTAGAAGAACAAAGTTTGGTGAGCCACGTGGGATTTGTGTACTGATCATTACCACCAAGTATCATCAATATTGGGTGAAAAAATATTTGCAGGTATTTCGGAAACTCTTTAATTCTTAGAAGTTTGGCAACCCCTCTCAATGAAAGTGCTTTTCCACAGTCTGTGCTTAGGGCTACTTGAAGAGGAAACAAACCGTAGAGACAAAACTGAGAACTCCTTTATTTTGTCAAGTTCCAAAGAGCTACTCCAAACCATGTTGGATTTAGAGTTCCAAATTCATCTATCTATATTGGGAGAACAGAAGGAAACCTAAATATAAAAACTGCTACTGTACACGAACGCTTCAACCTATAAGAACAAAATTTGGTGAGCCTAGTGGGATTTGTGTACTGATCATTACCACCAAGTATCATCAAGATTGCGTAAAAAAATATTTGCTGGTATTTCGGAAACTCGTTAATTCTTAGAAGCTTGGCAACCCCTCTCGATGAAAGTGCTTTTCCACAGTCTGTGCCTAGGGCTATTGAAGAGGAAACAAACCATAGAGACAAAACTGAGAACTCCTTTATTTTGTCAAGTTTCAAAGAGATACTACAAACCCTGTTGGATTTAGAGTTCCAAATTCATCTATGTATATAAGAGAGAACAGAGCGAAAACTAAATATAAAAACCGATACTGTAGACGAACGCTTCAACCTAGAAGAACAAAATTTGCTGAGCCAAGTGGGATTTGTGTACAAATCATTACCACCAAGTATCATCAAGATTGGGTGAAAAAGTATTTGCTGGTATTTCGGGAACTCGTTAATTCTTAGAAGCTTGGCAACCCCTCTCAATGAAAGTGATTTTCCACAGTCTGTGCCTAGGGCTACTTGAAGAGGAAACAAACCATAGAGACAAAACTGAGAACTCCTTTATTTTGTCAAGTTTCAAAGACCTACTACGAACCACGTGGGATTCAGAGTTACAAATTCATCTATCTATATAGGAGAGAACAGAAGGAAACCTAAATATAAAAACTGCTACTGTACACGAACGCTTCAACCTAGAAGAACAAAATTTCGTGAGCCAAGTGGGATTTGTGTACTAATCATTACCACCAAGTATCATCAAGATCGGGTAAAAAAATATTTGCTGGTATTTCGGGAAGTCGTTAATTCTTAGAAGCTTGGCAACCCCTCTCAATGAAAGTGCTTTTCCACAGTCTGTGCTGAGGGCTACTTGAAGAGGAAACAAACCATAGAGACAAAACGGAGAACTCCTTTATTTTGACAAGTTTCAAAGAGCTACTACAAACCATGTTGGATTTAGAGTTCCAAATTCATCTATCTATATAGGAGAGAACAGAAGGAAACCTAAAAAAAAACTGCTACTGTACACGAACGCTTCAACCTAGAAGAACAAAATTTCCTGAGCCAAGTGGGATTTGTGTACTAATCATTACCACCAAGTATCATCAAGATCGGGTGAAAAAATATTTGCTTGTATTTCGGGAAGTCGTTAATTCTTAGAAGCTTTGCAACCCCTCTCAATGAAAGTACTTTTCCACAGTCTGTGCTGAGGGCTACTTGAAGAGGAAACAAACCATAGGGACAAAAATGAGAACTCCTTTATTTTGTAAAGTTTCAAAGAGCTACTACAAACCATGTTGGATTTAGAGTTCCACATTCATCTATCTATATAGGAGAGAAGAGAGGGAAAACTAAATATAAAAACTACTACTGTAGACGAACGCTTCAACCTAGAAGAACAAAATTTGGTGAGCCAAGTGGGATTTGTGTACTGATCATTACCACCAAGTATCATCAAGATTGGGTGAAAAATATTTGCTGGAATTTGGGAAAATCGTTAATTATTAGAAGCTTGGCAACCCCTCTCAATGAAAGTGCTTTTACACAGTCTGTGCTTAGGGCTACTTAAAGAGGAAACAAACCATTGAGACAAAACTGAGAACGACTTTATTTTGTCAAGTTTCAAAGAGCTACTACGAACCATGTTGGATTTAGAGTTCCAAATTCATCTATCTATATAGGAGAGATCAGAGGGAATCCTCAATATAAAAACTGCTTCTGTAGACGAACGCTTCAACCTACAAGAACAAAATTTGGTGAGATAAGTGGGATTTGTGTACTGAACATTACCACCAAGTATCATCAAGATTGGGTGAAAAAATATTTGCTGGTATTTCGGAAACGCGTTAATTCTTAGAAGCTTGACAACCCCTCTCAATGAAAGTGCTTTTACACAGTCTGTGCTTAGGGCTACATAAAGAGGAAACAAACCATAGAGACAAAACTGAGAACTCCTTTATTTTGTCGAGTTTCATAGAGCTACTACAAACCATGTTGGATTTAGAGTTCCAAATTCATCTATCTATATAGGATTGAGCAGATGGAAATCTAAATATAAAAACTGCTACTGTAGACGAACGGTTCAACCTAGTAGAACAAAATTTGGTGAGCCAAGTGGGATTTGTGTACTGATCATTACCACCAAGTATCATCAAGATTGGGTGAAAAAATATTTGCAGGTATTTCGGAAACTCGTTAATTCTTAGAAGGTTGGCAACCCCTCTCAATGAAAGTGCTTTTAAACAGTCTGTGCCTAGGGCTACTTGAAGAGGAAACAAACCATAGAGACAAAACTGAGAACTCCTTTATTTTGTCAAGTTTCAAAGAGCTACTACAAACCATGTTGGATTTAGAGTTCGAAATTCATCTATCTATATAGGAGAGAACATAAGGAAACCTAATAATAAAAAGTGCTACTGTACACGAACGCTTCAAACGAGAAGAACAAAATTTCGTGAGCCAAGTGGGATTTGTGTAGTAATCATTACCATCAAGTTTCATCAAGATTAGGTGAAAAAATATTTGCTGGTATTTCGGAAATGCGTTAATTCTTAGAAGCTTGACAACCCCTCTCAATGAAAGTGCTTTTCCACAGTCTGTGCTTAGGGCTACTGGAAGAGGAAACAAACCATAGAGACAAAACTGAGAACTCCTTTATTTTGTGAAGTTTCAAAGAGCTACTACGAACCATGTTTGATTTAGAGTTCCAAATTCATCTATCTATTTAGGACATAGCAGAGGGAATCCTAAATATAAAAACTGCTTCTGTAGATGAACGCTTCAACCTAGAACAACAAAATTTGGTGAGCCAAGTGGGATTTGTGTACTGATCATTACCACCAAGTATCATCAAGATTGGGTGAAAAAATATTTGCTGGTATTTCGGAAACTCGTTAATTCTTAGAAGCTTTACAACCCCTCTCAATGAAAGTGCTTTTCCACAGTCTGTGCTTAGGGCTACTTAAAGAGGAAACAAACCATAGAGACAAATCTGAGAACTCCTTTATTTTGTCAAGTTTCAAAGAGCTACTACAAACCATGTTGGATTTAGAGATCCACATTCATCTATCTATATAGGAGAGAACAGAGGGAAAACTAAATATAAAAACTACTACTGTAGATGAGCGCTTCAACCTAGAAGAACAAAATTTGGTGAGCCAAGTGGTATTTGTGTACTGATCATTACCACCAAGTTTCATCAAGATTGGGTGAAAAATATATTTGCTGGTATTTCGGAAATGCGTTAATTCTTAGATTCTTGACAACCCCTCTCAATGAAAGTGCTTTTCCACAGTCTGTGCTTAGGGCTACTTGAAGAGGAAACAAACCATAGAGACAAAACTGAGAACTCCTTTATTTTGTGAAGATTCAAAGAGCTACTACGAACCATGTTGGATTTAGATTTGCAAATTCATCTATCTATATAGGACAGAGCAGAGGGAATCCTAAATATAAAAACTGCTTCTGTAGATGAACACTTCAACCTAGAAGAACAAAATTTGGTGAGCCAAGTGGGATTTGTGTACTGATCATGACCACCAAGTATCATCAATATTGGGTGAAAAAGTGTTCGCTCGTATTTCGGAAACTTGTTAATTCTTAGAAGGTAGGCAACCCCTCTCAATGAAAGTGCTTTTACTCAGTCTGTGCTTAGGGCTACTTAAAGAGGAAACAAACCATAGAGACAAAACTGAGAACTCTTTTATTTTGTCAAGTTTCAAAGAGCTACTACAAACCATGTTGGATTTAGGGTTCCAAATTCATCTATCAATATAGGTGAGAGCAGATGGAAACCTAAATATAAAAACTACTACTGTAGACGAACGCTTCAACCTAGAAGAACAAAATTTGGTGAGCCAAGTGGGATTTGTGTACTGATCATTACCACAATGTATCATCAAGATTGGGTGAAAAAATATTTGCAGGTATTTATGAAACTCGTTAATTCTTAGAAGGTTGGCAACCCCTCTCGATGAGAGTGCTGTTCCACAGTCTGTGCGTAGGGCTACTTGAAGAGGAAACAAACCATAGAGACATAACTGAGAACTCCTTTATTTGTCAAGATTCAAAGAGCTACAACAAACCATGTTGGATTTAGAGTTCCAAATTCATCTATTTATATAGGAGAGAACAGAAGGAAACCTAAATATAAAAACTGCTACTGTACACGAACGCTTCAACCTAGAAGAACAAAATTTGTTGAGCCAAGTCGGATTTGTGTACTAATCATTACCACCAAGTATTATCAAGATCGGGTGAAAAAATATTTCCTTGTATTTCGGAAAATCGTTAATTCTTAGAAGCTTGGCAACCACTCTCGATGAAAGTGCTTTTCCACAGTCTGTGCTGAGGGCTACTTGAAGGGGAAACAAACCATGGAGACAAAACTAAGACCTCCTTTATTTTGTAAAGTTTCAAAGAGCTACTACAAACCATGTTGGATTTAGAGTTCCAAATTCATCTATCTATATAGGAGAGAACAGAGGAAAAACTAAATATAAATACTACTACTGTAGATGAACGCCTCAACCTAGAAGAACAAAATTTGGTGAGCCAAGTGAAATGTGTGTGCTGATCATTACCACCAAGTATCATCAAGATTGGGTGAAAAAAATATTTGCTGGTATTTGGGAATCTCGTTAATTCTTAGAAGCTTGGCAACCCCTCTCAATGAAAGTGCTTTTCCACAGTCTGTGCCTAGGGCTAGGAAGAGGAAACAAACCATAGACACAAAACTGAGAACTCCTTTATTTTGTCAAGTTTCAAAGAGCTTCTACGAACCATGTTGGATTTAGATTTCCAAATTCATCTATCTGTATAGGAGAGAACAGAGGGAAACCTAAATATAAAAACTGCTACTGTAGACGAACGCTTCAACCTAGAAGAACAAAATTTGGTGAGCCAAGTGGGATTTGTGTACTGATCATTACCACCACGTATCATCAAGATTGGATGAAAAAATATTTGCAGGTATTTCGGAAACTCGTTAATTCTTAGAAGGTTGGCAACCCCTCTCAGTGAAAGTGCTTTTCCACAGTCTGTGCATAGGGCTACTTAAAGAGAAAACAAACCATAGAGACAAAACTGAGAACTCCTTTATTTTGTCAAGTTTCAAAGAGCTTCTACTAACCATGTTGAATTTTGAGTTCCAAATTCATCTATATATATAAGAGAGAACAGTGGGAAAACTAAATATAAAAACTACTACTGTAGATGAACTCTTCAACCTAGAAGAACAAAATTTGGTGAGCCAAGTGGAATTTGTGTACTGATCATTACCATCAAGTATCATCAAGATCGGGTGAAAAAATATTTGCTGGTATTTCGGGAAGTCGTTAATTCTTAGAAGCCTTGCAACCCCTCTCAATGAAAGTGCTTTTCCACAGTCTGTGCTGAGGGCTACTTGAAGAGGAAAAAAACATAGAGACAAAACTGAGACCTCCTTTATTTTGTCAAGTTTCAAAGAGCTACTACAAATCATGTTGGATTTAGAGTTCCACATTCATCTATCTATATAGGAGAGAACAGACTGAAAACTAAATATAAAAACTACTAGTGTAGATGAACGCTTCAACCTAGAAGAACAAAATTTGGTGAGCCAAGTGGGATTTGTGTACTGCTCATTACCACCAAGTATCATCAAGATTGGGTGAAAAATATTTGCTGGTATTTGGGAAACTCGTTAATTATTAGAAGCTTGGCAACCCCTCTCAATGAAAGTGCTTTTACACAGTCTGTGCTTAGGGCTACTTAAAGCGGAAACAAACCATAGAGACAAAACTGAGAACTCCTTTATTTTGTCAAGTTTCAAAGAGCTACTACAAACCATGTTGGATTTCAAGTTCCAAATTCATGTATCTATATAGGAGAGAGCAGAGGGAAACCTAAATATAAATACTGCTACTGTAGACGAACGCTTCAACCTAGAAGAACAAAATGTGGTGAGCCAAGTGGGATTTGGGTACTGATCATTTCCACCAAGTATCATCAAGATTGGGTGAAAAAATATATGCTGGTATTTCGGAAACTCCTTAATTCTTAGAAGCATGACAACCCCTCTCAATGAAAGTGCTTTTCCACAGTCTGTGCTTAGGGCTACTTAAAGAGGAAACAAACCATAGAGACAAAACTGAGAACTCTTTTATTTTGTCAAGTTTCAAAGAGCTACTACGAACCATGTTGGATTTAGAGTTCCAAATTCATCTATCTATATAGGAGAGAATGGAGGGAATCCTAAATATAAAAACTGCTACTGTAGACGAACGCTTCAACCTAGAAGAACAAAATTTGGTTAGCCAAGTGGGATTTGTGTACTGATCATTACCACCAAGTATCATCAAGATTGGGTGAAAAAATATTTGCTGGTATTTCAGAAACTCGTTAATTCTTAGAAGGTTGGAAACCCCTATCAATTAAAGTGCTTTTCCACAGTCTGTGCCTAGGGCTACTTGAAGAGGAAACAAACCATAGAGACAAAACTGATAACTCCTTTATTTTGTCAAGTTTCAAAGTGCTACTACGAACCATGTTGGATTTAGAGTTCCAAATTCATCTATCTATATCAGAGAGAACAGAAGGAAACCTAAATATAAAAACTGCTACTGTACACGAACGCTTCACCCTAGAAGAACAAAATTTCATGAGCCAAGTGGGATTTGTGTACAAATCATTACCACCAAGTATCATCAAGATTGGGTGAAAAAATATTTGCTGGTATTTCGGAAACTCGTTAATTCTTAGAAGGTTGGCAACCCCTCTCAATGAAAGTGCTTTTCCACAGTCTGTGCCTAGGGCTACTTGAAGAGGAAAAAAACCATAGAGACAAAACTGAGAACTTTTTTATTTTGTCAAGTTTCAAAGAGCTACTACAAACCATGTTGGATTTAGAGTTCCACATTCTTCTATCTATATAGGAGAGAACAGAGGGAAAACTAAATATTAAAAGTACTACTGTAGATGAACGCTTCAACCTAGAAGAACAAAATTTGGTGAGCCAAGTGGGATTTGTGTACTGATCATTACCACCAAGTTTCATCAAGATTGGGTGAAAAAATATTTGCTGATATTTCGGAAATGCGTTAATTCTTAGAAGCTTTACAACCGCTCTCAATGAAAGTGCTTTTCCACAGTCTGTGCTTAGGGCTACTTGAAGAGGAAACAAACCATAGAGACAAAACTGAGAACTCCTTTATTTTGTGAAGTTTCAAAGAGCTACTACGAACCTTGTTGGATTTAGAGTTCCAAATTCATCTATCTATATAGGATTGAGCAGATGGAAATCTAAATATAAAAACTGCTACTGTAGACGAACGGTTCAACCTAGAAGAACAAAATTTGGTGAGCCAAGTGGGATTTGTGTACTGATCATTACCACCAAGTATCATCAAGATTGGGTGAAAAAATATTTGCAGGTATTTCAAAAACTCGTTAATTCTTAGAAGGTTGGCAACCCCTCTCAATGAAAGTGCTTTTCCACAGTCTGTGCCTAGGGAAACTTGAAGAGGAAACAAACCATACAGACAAAACTGAGAACTCCTTTATTTTGTCAAGTTTCAAAGAGCTACTACAAACCATGTTGGATTTATAGTTCCACATTCATCTATCTATATAGGAGAGAACAGAGGGAAAACTAAATATAAAAACTACTACTGTAGATGAACGATTCAACCTAGAAGAACAAAATTGGGTGAGCCAAGTGGGATTTGTGTACTGATCATTTCCACCAAGTATCATCAAGATTGGCTGAAAAAATATATGCTGGTATTTCGGAAACGCGTTAATTCTTAGAAGCTTGACAACCCCTCTCAATGAAAGTGCTTTTCCACAGTCTGTGCTTCGGGCTACTTGAAGAGGAAACAAACCATAGAGACAAAACTGAGAACTCCTTTATTTTGTGAAGTTTCAAAGAGCTACTACGAACCGTGTTGGATTTAGAGTTCCAAATTCATCTATCTATATAGGACAGAGCAGAGGGAATCTTAAATATAAAAACTGCTTCTGTAGACGAACGCTTCAACCTAGAAGAACAAAATTTTGAGCCAAGTGGGATTTGTGTACTGATCATTACCACCAAGTATCATCAAGATTGGGTAAAAGAAATATTTGCTGGTATTTCGGAAACTCGTTAATTCTTAGAAGCTTGGCAACCCCTCTCGATGAAAGTGCTTTTCCACAGTCTGTGCCTAGGGCTACTTGAAGACTAAACAAACCATAGAGACAAAACTGAGAACTCCTTTATTTTGTCAAGTTTCAAAGAGATACTAGAAACCATGTTGGATTTAGAGTTCCAACTTCATCTATTTATATGAGAGAGAACAGAGGGAAACCTAAATATAAAAACTGCTACTGTAGACGAACGCTTCAACCTAGAAGAACAAAATTTGGTGAGCCAAGTGCAATTTGTGTACTGATCATTACCACCAAGTATCATCAAAATTGGGTGAAAAAATATTTGCTGGTATTTCGGAAACTCGTTAATTCTTAGAAGCTTGGCAACCCCTCTCAATGAAATTGCTTTTCCACAGTCTGTGCCTAGGGCTACTTGAAGAGGAAACAAACCATAGAGACAAAACTGAGAACTCCTTTATTTTGTCAAGTTTCAAAGAGCTACTACGAACCACGTGGGATTTAGAGTTCCAAATTCATCTATCTATATTAGAGAACAGAAGGAAACCTAAATATAAAACTGCTACTGTACACGAACGCTTCAACCTAGAAGAACAAAATTTCGTGAGCCAAGTGGGATTTGTGTACTAATCATTACCACCAAGTATGATCAAGATCGGGTGAAAAAATATTTGCTGGTATTTCGGGAAGTCGTTAATTCTTAGAAGCTTGGCAACCCCTCTCAATGAAAGTGCTTTTCCACAGTCTGTGCTGAGGGCTACTTGAAGAGGAAAAAACCATAGAGACAAAACTGAGACCTCCTTTATTTTATCAAGTTTCAAAGAGCTACTACAAATCATGTTGGATTTAGAGTTCCACATTCATCTATCTATATAGGAGAGAACAGAGGGAAAACTAAATATAAAAACTACTACTGTAGATGAACGCTTAAACCTAGAAGAACAAAATTTGGTGAGCCATGTGGGACTTGTGTACTGATCATTACCACCAAGTATCATCAAGATTGGGTGAAAAATATTTGCTGGTATTTGGGAAACTCGTTAATTATTAGAAGCTTGGCAACCCCTCTCAATGAAAGTGCTTTTACACAGTCTGTGCTTAGGGCTACTTAAAGCGGAAACAAACCATAGAGACAAAACTGAGAACTCCTTTATTTTGTCAAGTTTCAAAGAGCTACTACAAACCATGTTGGATTTAAAGTTCCAAATTCATGTATCTATATAGGAGAGAGCAGAGGGAAACCTAAATATAAAAACTGCTACTGTAGACGAACGCTTCAACCTAGAAGAACAAAATTTGGTGAGCCAAGTGGGATTTGGGTACTTATCATTACCACCAAGTATCATCAAGATTGGGTGAAAAAATATATGCTGGTATTTCGGAAACTCGTTAATTCTTAGAAGCTTGACAACCCCTCTCAATGAAAGTGCTTTTCCACAGTCTGTGCTTAGGGCTACTTAAAGAGTAAACAAACCATAGAGACAAAACTGAGAACTCTTTTATTTTGTCAAGTTTCAAAGAGCTACTACGAACCATGTTGGATTTAGAGTTACAAATTCATCTATCTGTATAGGAGAGAGCAGAGGGAATCCTAAATATAAAAACTGCTACTGTAGACGAACGCTTCACCCTAGAAGAACAAAATTTGGTGAGCCAAGTGGGATTTGTGTACTGATCTTTAGCACCAAGTATTATTAAGATTGGGTGAAAAAATATTTGCTGGTATTTCGGAAACTCCTTAATTCTTAGAAGCTTGGCAACTTCTCTCAATGAAAGTGCTTTTCCAAAGTCTGTGCTGAGGGCTACTTGAAGAGAAAACAAACATTAGAGACAGAACTGAGAACTTCTTTATTTTGTCAAGTTTCAAAGAGCTACTACAAACCATGTTGGATTTAGAGTTCCACATTCATCTATCTATATAGGAGAGAACAGAGGGAAAACTAAATATAAAAACTACTACTGTAGATGAACGCTTAAACCTAGAAGAACAAAATTTGTTGAGCCAAGTGGGATTTGTGTACTGATCATTACCACGAAGTTTCATCAAGATTGGGTGAAAAAATATTTGCTGGTATTTCGGAAATGCGTTAATTCTTAGAAGCTTGACAACCCCTCTCAATGAAAGTGCTTTTCCACAGTCTGTGCTTGGCTACTTGAAGAGGAAACAAACCATAGAGACAAAACTGAGAACTCCTTTATTTTGTGAAGTTTCAAAGAGCTACTACGAACCTTGTTGGATTTAGAGTTCAAAATTCATCTATCTATTTAGGACAGAGCAGAGGGAATCCTAAATATAAAAACTGCTTCTGTAGACGAACGCTTCAACCTAGAAGAACAAAATTTGGTGAGCCAAGTAGGATTTGTGTACTGATCATTACCACCAAGTATCATCAAGATTGGGTGAAAAAATATTTGCTGGTATTTCGGAAACTCGTTAATTCTTAGAAGCTTGACAACCCCTCTCAATGAAAGTGCTTTTCCACAGTCTGTGCTTTGGGCTACTTAAAGAGGAAACAAACCATAGAGACAAAACTGAGAACTCCTTTATTTTGTCAAGTTTCAAGGAGCTACTACAAACCATGTTGGATTTAGAGTTCCAAATTCATCTATCTATATAGGAGAGAGCAGATGGAAATATAAATATAAAAACTGCTACTGTAGACGAAAGCTTCAACCTAGAAGAACAAAATTTGGTGAGCCAAGTGGGATTTGTGTACTGATAATTACCACCAAGTATCATCAAGATTGGGTGAAAAAATATTTGCTGGTATTTCGGAAACGCGTTAATTCTTAGAAGCTTGACAACCCCTCTCAATGAAAGTGCTTTTACACAGTCTGTGCTTAGGGCTACATAAAGTGGAAACAAACCATAGAGACAAAACTGAGAACTCCTTTATTTTGTCAAGTTTCAAAGAGCTACTACAAACCATGTTGGATTTAGAGTTCCAAATTCATCTATCTATATAGGATTGAGCAGATGCAAATCTAAATATAAAAACTGCTACTGTAGACGAACGGTTCAACCTAGAAGAACAAAATTTGGTGAGCAAAGTGGGATTTGTGTACTGATCATTACCACCAAGTATCATCAAGATTGGCTGAAAAAATATTTGCTGGTATTTCGGAAACTAGTTAATTCTTAGAAGGTTGGCAACCCCTCTCAATGAAAGTGCTTTTCCACAGTCTGTGCCTAGGGAAACTTGAAGAGGAAACAAACCATAGAGACAAAACTGAGAACTCCTTTATTTTGTCAAGTTTCAAAGAGCTACTACAAACCATGTTTTATTTATAGTTCCACATTCATCTATCTATATAGGAGAGAACAGAGGGAA